>NC_064812.1:72419693-72645031 GCF_023721935.1 Panthera uncia
AAAAAAAAAAAAAAAAAAAAAAAAAAAAAAAAAAAAAAAAAAAAAAAAAAAAAAAAAAAAAAAAAAAAAAAAAAAAAAAAAAAAAAAAAAAAAAAAAAAAAAAAAAAAAAAAAAAAAAAAAAAGTTGAAAAAAAAAAAAAAAAGAAAAAGGAACCAAATATTTACCAAGCAAGTATAGAGCCCAAGATACTATGGGAGTGCATGGGCACTTCATAGACATTTCGTTCCTGACACCACCTACATCACCCCTAGATTACAAATAAAGACACTGAGGATCAGAGGGATTAAGACATTTCTGACATTCACAAGTCTACTCAGTGGCAGGGCCGGTTTCCCCCACCATCCCATGTTGCTTCTTAACGAGGGTAGTCTACAACAGAAAAGAAGAAGTAGATGGTAACTACCACTGAATTAATTTACGAGCACTGGGACTATTCCCCATCCAGTTTGTCTTCTAACCTGACACTGAGCTGTCCATTCCCCAAATTCTTCATTTTATGTCCTGCTTAACTTGGCATTCAATCATACTCCGCCTTAAAATGCTATGTTCAACATATTCATATGTTATTTCTGCAACAAATAGATAGAAATGCCTTTTCCTCTTCTATCCCCTTCAAGAGTGGCCAGTACCAACTGTGGATTTGATGTCCTACTCGTCTCTTCATTCTGTGGGGTTTAGCGGAACGATGCATGGCAGGTGCTTCAATACTTGTTCAAAGAAGCAGAACTGAAGGTGTAACTGCATCAGAACTTCTCTACCAACGCATGCAGATTCCGTGTCATTTACTTCTAATTACACAGCTTATTATGATTGTTTACTTGTTGAATTTGTATCAATGGTCTTATGAGACAGGGGGAAAAAAGCCTAAATGAGGACAGTAGGGTTAAGTATCTGAGAAAGCGAGATTTGCCCCATTCTTATTTAGCTAACTAATGTCATCATGAGGTTTTAAGCCGCCGTTTCTTATGTGCAATGTTTCACGCACTACAGTTTCTACAACGAGGATGCACAGCCACAGGATGAAATACCTTAGCTCGCCCTTCTAAAAGGGAAAAGCTCCCCGATTAAAAGCAATCATTTTTACACACAAGTAATCCAGACAGAAACAGCCTCCGAGACAAGAAAGATCAAGCCGGCACGTATCATTACTTATAAAGTGACCGCTGATTTCCCGCGGCCACCGGAAAGCTTTCTTCTACAAGAAGTCTCCCGAAGGCGGCACCAACCAGTGAGCCACCCCACACGCAAGGCCATTTTAAATGTACGGTTGCTTCTTAAATTGCAAATCGGGTGGAGGGAAAGAGGCGCGGGCACCAGAGCGTTGGGCTGGGGCTCCTGTTTCCACGAACACCACTGTCCGCTGCACCGCCCTGGGGAGACCTGCATCGCGGGAGTTACAATTCGGTCCCCAGGCGGGGTCTGGCGAGGGCTCGGTCGCGGCCAGGGGCGGCCTCCGAAACGCACCCCGCCGCGCAGCTCCCGCCGCCGCGCCCCGCCCTCGGCCGCTCGCCGCACCTGCAGATCCCGCGCGCTCGGGGGCCGCGGCCCAGAAGACCTCTCCTGTTCCCCCGGATCGGCGCCACCGCCTTCCGCCATCTTGCACCTGCTCACAGGCGCCTGCGCCGACGCGCGTTCCGCGACTTCCGGGCCGGTTGCCCGGCAACCGCGGGAGGGGCGGTGCCTGCGCGCCGCCACCTCCCCAGAGCGTGGGGCGCGCGTCGCCCTTTTCCGGCGCCGTCCCTCCCGGGCCTTAATCCTCTTTTCCTTAAAGGTAGTGGGCATGGAGACCTTTTTCCGCAGGGACGCATCTACGTAAGCCGCGCGCTGTCTCCGCCACGCGCCTGGTGGTGTTGTGGGCCGCCCTACAGGGCGGTGTAGACGTGTAGGTTCTGTTAACTCAACAATGGAAACGTCCTCTGGATGCATTGTCTGTTAAAAATCGCAACCTTGCTTTTCTGGTCTTGGTCAAATTAGCCCATCTTCCCCAGCAAAGACTGGGTGGTATGCTCGCCCCCAGTGCGTGAATCGGTGTTGAGGATGAAGAACACAGTGAAAGTTCTTTGCACGCAGAGCTGGAGACTGCAGTACCCTCTTCATTCATCTGAGATGTGTTTAAACTCCTCGTGTCTTATTCCAGACACTTTTATGCCCCCGAGGTGCAAAGGTAGAAAAGAGTAGGCCCCAGTCATTCTAAAACTCACAATCTAGAGGGGAAAAGAGAGATGTAAACAGATAATAAAATGCAATTTGCAATAGAGCTTTGCATTGAATGGTATGAGTGGGATGTGGGATGTGAAGGAGAGTATTTTGCTGGTACCTGCCCTGTGCACCCTGCTAGGTGCGCTCCGTGTGTAATCCCGTCTGTCTCTCTGTTCGTTCCGTACTGTTATTATCGTGTTGTACCCAAGGAGACCAAACGATAAATAATGGCTGGATTCACCCTGTTGTAAATGGCAGTCCAGGTACCAAATCCGGTATTGGCGGTTCCAGTATTCTTTTTTTCATACAACATCTGCTCTAGAAATCCCTGGCTCTTGGTTATGTTCCACAGAGCCAAGGACATTTTGGCCGAATCTTACAATTGACTACGGACCAAAAGGGATCACAAGGAATGGCATTGGTTTGAGACGCCATGTTCATGTTGATAAAGTACTACTGAAAGGGCGGGCCTACGCCGGCCAACTCCATCTTGTTCTGTGTCCTTCGCCTAGACCACGCCTCCTCCCCTTGAGTAACCTCCCGCTCACCCCTTCAAACTTCCTGATCAAAACACGCCCAGCGACCTGCGGAACAGGACTCCGACCGTTCCCCAGCCAATCAGCTGAGGCCACAGCCATTACCTCACCAACTGCCCCTAGACCCCTATAAAACCTTTGTGCTTTTGAAACTCGCTCTCTCTCCCCGGCATCTCACCGCTGTGTCGGTGCAGGTAGGGGATTGAGCTCGAGCTAGCTCGAATAAAGGCTCTTTTGCTTTTGCATCGGACTCGGCTCCCTGGTGGTCTTTGGGGATCACGAATTCTGGGCATAACACTACATGGTTGAAGCTTAGGGGAAGTGACAAAAGATAGAAATGGGTTGGGTGGGGTACAGATCTAGACTGAAGATGTAGGCTTAGCACAGACAGGTTCTGAAAGATCTTGTCTTAGTGAAGAGATTGAACCTTACCTCACGGCCAGTGATTCTCAAATGTTGCTGCACATTAGAGCTCACATTAGAACCCCCTTCCCTCCCCCACTTAACCCCAGAAACTCGAATTTAATTCATATGGGGTGGGACTCAAGCTCATATTTTTTTTAAGCTGCTTCCCAAGTGGACTTTGCTTCTGGCCATGACTTTGCACCTGGCACTAGACTTGCTCTTGTTGCATCCACACAACTCCTGAAACAGAATGCTATGGGTACCAGTGACAGTCACAACAAAGTTTATTGCAATGAGAGGCAAGGCAAACCAATCGGTCGGGACCGACACTCTTGACCAGAGTGTGGTCACAAACAGCCGGGGTACTGAGTTTTTATAGCCGACCACATCGTCTTATTATCACCTGGGAACAGAACAAAGGAATAGTTCCCAGGTGGAAACAGTTCAAACAGGCCCTTGCCCCAATCCAATCAAGCGCCAATCCATCCCTTGATTGGTAGGATGAGGCTGTTATCTCTTAACCTATAGTGTTAAAAGAAAGCTGTTATCTCTTAAGGCTACAGGTTAGCCCTACTCTTACACTCTCACTCCCAACAATGAAAAAACTTGACAAAGTACATGAAATAACTGTTTTCAGATATTGAATAACAGGCAGTGCAGGTCTGTGATATCCCAGAGAAGAGAAACAAGCAAGATGAGCTGTGTTTGCTCTGACTTTCTGCCTGGAACTCTCACACAGTGCTGGTAGGAATGGAGAATGGCACAGCCCCTTTGGAAGATCATTTCTTCTAAAGTTGAATATTCAGTTATCATAAGGCTTAGCATTTCCACTCCTAAGATTGACCCAAGAGGAATGAAAACATGTTTACAACAATATTTGTACCCAAATGTCCACGGAAGCTGCATTCATAGTAGCTCCGAACTGGAAATAATCCAAATGCCCATCAGCAACTGAATGGGTAACATTTTGATAAATTCATACAGTGGAATGCTACTCAGCAGTAAAAAGGGAGAAAGTATGGACTGACACACCATGGATGAATCTCAAAGACATCTTGAGTAAAAGAAGCCAGATGCGAAAGAGTAAATATTGTGTGATTTAATGTATATGAAATTCTAGAACAGGCGAAAGTAATCTTTACTGGCAGAAAGCTGGTGGTTGCTTAGGGTTGTCCCTTTGGGGAAGATAAGCCCTGGGAAGGTTGTCTGGAAAAGGGCATATGGGAACTTTCTGAGATGATGGAAATGTTTTATATTTTGACTGCTGTGGTAATTACGCAGGTATATACATTTGTTAAAAACACACTGAACTGCATACTTAAAACAGGCAGGCCTTATTATACGTAAATCATACATTTATAAACTTGGTTGAAAAAATCTCTCCAGATAATTCTGTTCTGCGACCATGGTTGAGAACCACCGATCTGAGGCAACTGGGGGCCACGAAAGGATTTGTGATTCGAAAGATCACAGAGGCATCAGTGTGTAGGATGAAACATTGTTAGGAAATTAGAAGTTTCCTCAGTGGCAGTGAGTACAGAAAGAAGCAATAGTTGGTAGAGATATTAGGGTCAGACCCAATGATGCTGGAGTTTACATGGGAAATACATGGACGGAAGAATAAAGAATGACATTCCAGGTTTTGGTCAGGTGGTTTGAGAAATGGTGCTACCCGCAAATTACTGAGTAGAAAGGCAGACACAAACTTTGACAGAAAGAAGCCATTCCGTTAAGGACATTTTGAATGTGAAATTCATGCGAAACGATACAGTGAAAATACATCACGGAACAATCGCAACTGTGGATGCGGATGTGGTCTCTAGGACACCAGGAGAGAATGTTGGCGTGGAGACAGATTTGGTGTTGATTGCAGACTAGTGAGAGCAGAGTAGGTGAGGCTTCCCGTGGCAATGTGAAACACGAGAAGCTACGAGGACTGACAATACACGGAAACACCAACATTGAAGGACGCAGTGGAGAAAGGAGAGCATTCAAAGTAAACCTAAGGAATAGTCAGGTAGGATGAAGGCGAGAGACTGGAAAAACTAGTGACAGGGTGGTTTCAAGGAAGAGACCAACAGTGTCATCTCCTACGGAAAATCAAGTAAGATTAGGACCAGAGAGCGTCTGCTGGATTAAAGGAAGAGGAGATTGGCGTACCAAAGGTCACTACTAACTTCATACAGAGGAAAATCCATATTTTAGTAGTTTGAGAGTGGCAGCCAGGACAGTGAGGTCTATGTTTTCAATGTACTTAAAGTCAATGGTGTGTAAGAAGTGGCTTAGGCTGGCTTGTGAGAGCCTATTGTTAAATTTTCAGGAATTTTACAAGCAGTTGTAGAACATAACCATTATTAAAAAGTAAATTACATAAACTTACAATGAAGTCATATTAAAAACCAACGTAATGAATACTCAGAAATCATTGTTGCCTAATTATTTGAATACATTTTATTATTTATGCTGTTGAGGTTATTTATACCTCTTGTATCCATATAGTGGAGATACTATGTAAGGGCAAGGTACTGAACTCCTCCTCTTCCTAACTCTATGCATTCAGCAACAGCAAGTGGTGGCTTGAAATTTACCATGATGGGAGTATCACACCTCAGAAATTGACAAATATCGTAAGGAAGGGTTTGATTTATTGTTTTGTTCGCAGTCCACTCTAGATTTAAAAATGTGGTGGAGAGGGGCACCTGGGTGGCTCAGTTAAGGGTATGACTTTGTTTTTTTAATTTTTTAAATGTTTATTTATTTATTTTTGAGAGAGAGATAGCACAAGCGGGGGGAGGGGCAGTGAGAGGGGGAGACAGAGAATTCGAAGCAGGCTCCAGGTTCTGAGCTGTCAGCGCAGAGCCCGACGTGGGGCTCGAACCCACAAACTGTGAGATCATGACGTGTGCCGAAGTCTGATGCTTAACTGACTAAGCCACGCAGGTGCCCCTGCAATGAAGTTAAGATTTAAAAGTATGCTGTGTCAGCAAAGGAAACAACCAACAAAACTAAAAGGCAACCAACGGAATGGGAAAAGATATTTGCAAATGACATATTGGACAAAGGGCTAGTATCCAAAATCTATAAAGAGCTCATCAAACTCCACCCCCGAAAAACAAATAACCCAGTGAAGAAATGGGCAGAAAACATGAATAGACACTTCTCTAAAGAAGACATCCGGATGGCCAACAGGCACATGAAAAGATGTTCAACGTCGCTCCTTATCAGGGAAATACAAATCAAAACCACACTCAGATATCACCTCACGCCAGTCAGAGTGGGCAAAATGAAGAAATCAGGAGACTATAGATGCTGGAGAGGATGTGGAGAAACGGGAACCCTCTTGCACTGTTGGTGGGAATGCAAATTGGTGCAGCCGCTCTGGAAAGCAGTGTGGAGGTTCCTCAGAAAATTAAAAATAGACCTACCCTATGACCCAGCAATAGCACTGCTAGGAATTTATCCAAGGGATACAGGAGTACTGATGCATAGGGGCCCTTGTACCCCAATGTTTATAGCAGCACTCTCAACAATAGCCAAATTATGGAAAGAGCCTAAATGTCCATCAACTGATGAATGGATAAAGAAATTGTGGTTTATATACACAATGGAATACTACGTGGCAATGAGAAAAAAATGAAATATGGTCTTTTGTAGCAACGTGGATGGAACTGGAGAGTGTGATGCTAAGTGAAATAAGCCATACAGAGAAAGACAGATACCATATGGTTTCACTCTTATGTGGATCCTGAGAAACATAAAAGAAACCCATGGGGGAGGGGAAGGAAAAAAAAAAAAAAGAGGTTAGAGTGGGAGAGAGCCAAAGCATAAGAGACTGTTAAAAACTGAGAACAAACTGAGGGTTGATGGGGGGTGGGAGGGAGGGCAGGGTGGGTGATGGGTATTGAGGAGGGCACCTTTTGGGATGAGCACTGGGTGTTGTATGGAAACCAATTTGACAGTAAATTTCATATATTAAAAAATAAATTAAAAAAAATAAAAGTATGCTGTGTCTATAGCTGTTAATAGTATGAAAAGCAAAAAAAAAAAAAAAAAAAAAAAGGAAAAAAGAAAAGACCTTTTATTCCAGTGTTTGTAAATTATTAGCTTATTAGAGGATTCACAAAAGAAGTTGCTCATGTCATGTCATTGAGTTCCTCCATACGTTTGTGTTGTTTCACTCAAATCTTGTTAACTTCAATAAAAATATCAGCTGACATTCACATGGTCACTTGAAACTCCCCTCTCTTTTAGCTTGTGATGAAAACTATAGTATTTCTTTCCATTCTTCTCCAAAGAGTTATGATTACAAATACCTCACTGCCCTCCATCTTTTATTTTATATTCTCAAAGTGGTTGCGGCGGGGGGGGGGGGGGTTCAAGAATCATGACATTTATTCTATGATATAAAATCCAGGAGATTCTGCCTCACACTTGCTTCAACATACAATATGTCTTGTTCCTTGGGGTGCTTAAACTAGAAACGTAATTTTATACCTTGTTATACTTCGTTTTTCCTTCCATTAGATGGTAAGATCCTGGAGGCTACAGGCCATTTCTTTATCTCCAGTGCCTTGATGTAGAGCTTGGGACATAATATCAATCTTTAATAAGTGGATGAGTGATTGAGTGAGTGAATGACGGAGGTAGGGATCCATAACTCAAACCAAGATTTGACTCTCTCCAGAGACAGAGCTGCAACTCTGCAAGAAATAACAAGAAATATCAACAGAGATCATCATGTATGGATAGGAAAGACAATAAAATGCAGTCCTATCCATCACGGACTAATAAACTGCATCTCGCTGCGAACTTCCCAACCTAAGTGAAACGCACACTTGTGTAATTTACTTCTGCTGGAATGTAACAAGATCCGAGGTCATTGTAGGATACGACCCTTTAAAACACGTTAATCTTGACTTTTTTGGTGTTTACAGAATATGGAGAATTTTTAGTTGTTGATTATTTCACGTAAACGACAACAATCTACTGGGTTAGGATTTGTCTTCATTCTGCAGAATTAATTAAAGACCAGGGAAATAAGCTGATTTTTTTTTTTTTTTTTTTGTATTACCCAGCTATTAGGTAACAGAACTAAGTTTTAAATTTAGGTCTATTATGGGCCCCCGGGTGACTCAGTCAGTTAAGTATCTGACTCTTGGTTTCAGCTCAAGTCTTGGTCTCAGGGTTCGTGAGATCCAGCCCTATTGTCGGGCTTTGCATTGATAGTGCCAGGCCTGCTTGGGATTCTCTCTTTTCCTTTTTCTCTAGCCCCTTCCTCATGTGTATGCACACACACACTCTCTCTCTCTGAAAGTAAATAAATCAACATCTTTTAAAAATAAATAAATTCAGGTCTATTAGGTCTAAAGACATGCGTTTCCTTTATGCCATCTGTGGGTCTCCTGGGAGCTTTTTTATCAGCTCTTGACATTGGGGATTGCTCCCTTAATGAAATTTCCTCAGGATACTTCTTGGCACTCTCTGCTTACCTACCTGACCTTTCCTTTTGAGCTTCCCCTAACATTTTGCTTTTCGTCCACCCTCTAAATACTGGCATTCCCTAGAATTGTTTTTAGCCTTCTTACTTTCTTGCTGTATATGCTTTCCCTATTCAATGTCTCCCAGTCTCGTACGGACTATTCTACACAGAAAATCCTCATTATTTGCAGTGGTCATGTCTATAACGTTGCCAAGAACATTGAATTAGTGAGTACTGAACCATTGCTCCCAGAGGAAATACAAGGTTAGGGTTCTCCAAGCTTCCGATTATATTTTCATCAACCGATTGATATATAACCTTGTTTTCTGTTCCTGTTAAAAGACATCTTATTTAATATACATCGTCGATTCATTAACACTGAACTCACAGCCAATAGCACCATAACTCATGCCTGAATGAAGATTATCTAACACATATATTTCCTCCATTTCCTACAAGGTGCATTACAGCCTTGTACTTATGAACTTGGATTTCGGAATAGCAGTACCGCATTCCACTTGTGGCCCTTTTCCATGACAAAATCATCAACCAAATGCACAAAAATGTAAAAAATGTGACACTAAATAGATCTTGCAAAGGATATTTGCATACAGCGAAGATCTGAAACAAGAAGGCAGAGGATTGCCGGCTTTGCCCTCAGCTGGGAACATGCTCCTTGAGTAATTTGAGTATTTTGCTTCTGTGTTTATGTCTGCCAATGACCACAAAAGCCCCATGTATATTGACTTGGGGTCACAAATAAATTTTATCGAGTAGGTGAATTTGCAAATATGGAAATGTGAATAGAGGATTGACTGCATTTAGGATTTCCAAATCTATTTTTGTAATACCTAGCTCTTTCCTCTACTCCAGACCCGCATCTCCAATCGTCTTTTCAACCGTAATTTTCATTTGGATGTCTCAAAAACATCGTGTCTCAAACCAAAAACTCTTTTTTTTCCTCCTATAAACCTTCTTTACTAGTTTCACGTTTATTACATCACCATTTAGCAAAAGCTACAAATCAGAGTCATTTTAATTCCTCTTTGCTTTACCCACACCATTTATTGTTTACCAAATCTTTTAAGTTTCCCCCCAAAATATCTCTTGAGCATGTCTTCTCTTTTCTACCCTTCCACAGACATGATACAAATTCTTTTTCTTTTGAAAACTGAGGTATAACTGACAAATTGAATTGTAAGATATTTAAAGTGTGCACTGTAATGATTTGTTATATGTATACATTATGAACAGATTCCCCTCACTGACTTAATTAACACCCCCATTACCTCACATTTACACACACACACACACACACACACACACACACGGCAAGAGCATTTAAGTGCTATTTTCTTAGCAAATTTTAATTATACAGTAGAGTGTTATCAGTGGTCACTGTGTTATACATTAGATCCTCAGACCTTATTTATCTTGTAGCTGAAAGTTTGTACCTTTTAACTTCCTATTTTCCCTATGGCAGCCAGTTTTCTACTCTCTGTTTCTGTAAGGTTGACTTTTGTTTTCAGATTCCACATATAAGTGGTAGCATGTAATACCCAGCTTATTTTACTTATCATAGTGCCCCCAAGGTCCATCTGTGTTGTTGCAAAAGGCAGGATTTCCTTCTTTATTAAGAGTGAAGAACTCCAAGACAAGGCAGTGGAATTCATCGATCAGGGGAGCAAAAATTAAAAAGAATGAAAAGGAGTGAAGCTAGCTTGAGGGAATTATGGGACACCATTCAGCTCACCAATATATGCATTGTGTAGGCTCCCAAAGGACCATCATTTCTTTGAATAAGCATATTTGGTTGGCCAAAGAAAATCATATGGCCATCCCCAACTCAAGGAATTGGGGAAGTACAATCCTATGGTGTGCTTTGAAGAAGTGGAAATCTCAGAGAATAGCACTGACTATTTCAGTGTGATTCATAAATTACGAACAGGGGAGTATTAAAGAGTTTTCCTGCACTGGTTCTGAAGCACTGGTCCTAAGAGTGAATGGTCTCTTTCATCTAATGCTAAAATTGTGACCAAGATACTATACAGCCGTTGGTTCATAACCCTCCCAGGAACTTCCCAGGTGAAATGTGAAACTGGCTCCCATATGCAGAGGTCAGGGAGAGACCAGACAAAGAGACAGGCCACTCCAGGTTGGTATGGTAGGTGGTGGTTTCACTAAGCAAAAGCAACTTACATATGGCGCTTGTACTGGGCAACAGAATGAATGGATCCCGGCACCCACCATCCAAATCTTGAAAGTTTATTAAGAGGTCTTAACTGGTTTCAGTCATATATACCATGCAGGTGTTGCCAACACCACATCACTGTCTCAAGGCCATGACCTGGGAGCAGCCTCTGGAAGTAGGAGAGGCAAGTCTACCCAGTTTCCCAGCACAGGGAGGAGGCGAGGAACTTTCAAGTGCCCAGTCTAGCTCTTGGGTCAATTGGTGATCATGTCTTTTTTTTTTTTTAATTCCAGTGTAATTAACATAGAGTGTTTTATCCATTTCAGGTGTACAATATAGTGATTCAAAAATTGTATAAATATAATGTATATTGCACATATATATTATATATATATTATATATATATTATATATATATCGGTCATTTGTATATATATTATATATATAATTATATATTTATTATATGTAATATATAAATTAATATATAATATATATTAATATATAATATATATTATAATATATATTATATATATATTCAGTGCTCATCAAGATAAGTGTACTCTTAATCCCCTTCACCTATTTTACCCATCCTCCTATCCACCTCCCCCTCTGGCAACAATCTGTTTGTTCTACGTAGTTAAGAGTCTGTTTTTTGGTTTCTCTCTTTCTTTTTTTGCCCCTTTGCTCATTTGTTTTGTTTCTTGAATTTTACATATGAGTGAAATTATATGGTATCCGTCTTTCTCTGACTGACTTATTTCATTTAGCTTTATACCCTCTAGCTCCATCCATGTCGTTGCAAATGGCAAGATTTCATTCTTTAATGGCTGAGTAATATTCTGTTATATATGTGTATACACACACACATATTTATATCTTCAGGATCCATTCATCTATCAATTGATGCTTAGGTTGCTTCCATATCTTGGCTATTGTATACATAGGGGTGCATGTATCCCTTGGAATAAGTGTTTTCATATTATTTGCATAAATAGTAGTGCAATTGCTGGATCATAGGATAGTTCTATTTTTATTTTATTTTATTTTATTTTATTTTATTTTATTTTGAGGACCTCCATACTGTTTTGCACAGTGGCTATACCAGTTTGCATTCCCACCAACAGGGCACAAATGTTCCTACTTCTCCACATTTTTGCCAACACTTATTTTTTCTTCTGTTTTTGATTTTAGCCATTCTGACAGGTGTGAGGTGATATGTGACTGTAGTTTTGATTTGCATTTTCCCAATGATGAGTGGTGTTGAGCATCTTTTCAAGTGTTCGTTGGTCATCGGGATGTCTTCTTTAGGAAGAAACAGAAATGTCTATTCAGGAAGAAAACAGAAATGTCTGGTCGTGACTTCTACTCATTATGTATTTGGATTATGTGTGTGTGTGTGTGTGTGTGTGTGTGTGTGTGTGTGTGTTGAGCTGTATCAGTTCGTTACATATTCTGGATACTAACCCTTTATGGGGTGTATCATTTGCAAGTATCTTCTAGAGGTCATGTCCTTTTGATGACCTTCCCCAACAATAGCTGACTAGGAAATGTAGCTATGGAAAAGATACTTAGTAAATCGGGACAATCATCACTGCAAATTTCCCAGAAAGCTGCTCTCTTTTACCTCTAAAAGCACTGAGATCTTCCCTTATAGCAGTAAAAGATGTTAGCATTGTCCTCAGATAGTGGTTTCAGGATTATGCAAACATTACATCAATCTCACACATGGGCTTTGCAACATCTGTTTTGGCTGTTCAGAGGCATCCCCCCCCCCCCCCCCCCCCAACTTCCCTGTTCTCAGTTGTGTAATGTGTTATCATCTTTGTTAGTGAAGCATTTAGCCGGAGCAAAATGACCATGCAGAGGAAGGGTAAAAACAAAGGAAGAAAGGCGGCCACCAAACTTGTAGCATTGCATTTCTATCCGCCTGTGACTGAAAATAGAGCCATTGAGTACATTCACAGAGGAACTAAACACCCGGTTGAAGCTAGCCAGGTAGCATTCAGTAAAAGAGGCCGTTCCACGACGACAAGACGACACAGAACAGGATGATGCAGCTAGAGCCGCGGAAGACCCGGGGCAGGCCCAAGGCCTCAGCCCTGTCCAGAGGGCGACCCTCAGTCCTGTTGACCAAGTCCCTGCCATTTCAGCCACCCACGTGCCATCGACCTGCCACAGTGGTGCCTTCGGTGGGCTACAGTGGTGCGGAGGTACTCGTGCTCCTGGGTCTTGGAAAGCAACACCGGGTGGGAGGTTACCCTGCACGGGCTCTGGACCGGCGCCCCGGTCAGGAAGCTACACCTAGGCCGCCATTTCCTGCGCTGGCAAACGGCGTTGGTTCTGACTCTTACAAGCGCTCCAGTCGTGTTGAGTCAGAGACACTGCAGCATCATGGGCTTACGCATCTTCCCAACAAAGGACCATAGTGGTAATTAAGGTTGGCCTCCAACATTCAGCAGCCCCTTCGGACTCTGAGCTGTGTCTCAGGCAGCCACCTCCAGAACCCCAAATCACCCGGCACATAGAATCAGCTTCTGCACCATTTTCTGCTGTAGGACCTGCACAAAGCCAAGCGACAGGGGTGCCTGGGGGGCTCAGTGGGTCGAGTGTCTGACTCTTGGTGTCGGCTCAGGTCATGATCGCCTGGTTCGTGAGATCAAGCCCTGACTTGGGCTGTGCTGACAGCGCGGGGCCTGCTTGGGATTCTCTTTCCCTCTCTCTCTGACTCTCAGGCTTCACTCCTGTGTGCACTCTCTTTCAAATACATAAACATTAAAAAAAAAAAAAAAAAAAAAAAAAAAAAGCCCCTAAAAAAAAAAAAAAAGCATGCGCAATGTAAAAACTGTCCACCAGAGGGGGCACCAGCCCACAGACTTGCTTGAAATTTGCGATGCCCAACTTGAGCTTCAGATTCCTCCTAATCTTGACTGAAGTTCTGACATACGGTGTTATAAATGTATAAATGTATAAAATATACATTAAAAGCGGATTAAGTATATTACTTTGATAGCTATTATATAAAAATGTAAAGCTGAATTTATTAAAAAAATTTTTTTAAAGTTTTATTCGTTTTCTGAGAGAGAGAGAGAGAGCAGGGAAGGGGCAGAGAGAGAGAGAGAGAAGGAGACACAGAATCCGAAGCAGGCTCCCCTGCCTGGAGCCTGACGTGGGACTCGAACTCACAAACCACGAGATCATGACCTGAGCTGTAGTCAGCATGTTTAACATACTGAGCCACCCAGGTGCCCCTGTAAAGCTGAATTTAGGAAACAGAGAGAGAATGGGAGGGAGAGGGAGAGTTGAATCAGTGAGGTGAAATTTGCAGGGGTTGTTCCCATTCTTTGCCAAATAACCTGGGAAAGAAAGTGGAAAAAATATTTAGCAGGTTCTTCAAAAAATTAAATATAGAAATACCATATGACCCAATATTTATAATTCCACTACTGGGTGTTTACCCAAAGGAAATGAAAACACTAATTCTAAAAGCTATATGTACCACTATGTTTACTGCAGCTTTGTTTACAACAGCCAAGATATGGGGATAAGATATATAGATATATAGATATAGATATAGATATACATATACATATACATATATAGATATGTATGATACAGCCAATAAAAAAGGATGAGATCTTGACACCTGTGAAAACAGGGATGGACCTAGAGGGTATTATCCTAAGTGAATTTAGTCAGACAGAGAAACACAAGTACCATGCGATTTCACTCATATGTGGAACTTAAAAAACAAACCAAATGAATAACCACATAAAAAGTAGAATAAGATCCATAAATACAAAGAGCAAACTGGCGGTTGTCAGAGGGGGTGGGGGGAAAGGCAAAATGGGTGAAGGGGAGTGGGAGATACAGGCTTTCAGTTATGTCATGAATAAAGCCATGGGAATAAAAGGCAGAGCTTAGGGAATATAGTCAATGATGTTGTCATGGTGTTACATGGTGACAGATGGGACCTACACTTTTGAGCACAGCATAATGTAGAGAGGTTGAATCCCTATGTTGTATATTCGAAACTACTGTGTCAATTATACTCGCATTTAAAAAGCCATTTAAAGAGTCTAGTGTAATCAAATTGTATTGATTGATTTGATCGCACATTTTACCAAGCTATTCCTTAAGCCCTCAGCTTTTTGTGGAGAGCACAGATCCAGTGGTTTTCTTCTTCATTACCCCAGGCCCTTCCCAGCACCTGACCTTCACCCCTCTTCCTGGGCCCCAACGCAAACACAGCCACGACAAGACAAACACACCCAGTATCTGCAGAAAGGACCAGAATTAGGGCAGGCAATGTGAATGACAAAAATGCAATGAAGGAAATTTCACCCTAAATTCCTAGACAACACCAGGTACCGTCCCCGCCTAGAGAAGGAAGCCTGACGGCTAAGTATGCATCTCAGAGAACCCCCATAGGTCGTCCTGCATTCTTCGACATGTAGGAACTCAAGGGTTGTGTCTTGCCATTGTGCTAAGTGAAATCATTCAGAGAAGGACACACACACACCACATGGTACCATTGATACATGGAAGCTTAAAAAAAAAAAAGCCAAACTCATAAAACAGACAGGAGATTGTGGTTGCCAAGTGTTGGGGTAAGGAAATGGCAGGGAGAGACTGTGGAAGGGTACAAACCTTGAGTTGCAAGGTGAATAAGGTCTGAGGCGCTAACGAATTGCATGGTGACTATGGTTGATAATACTACATTGCATAACTGAAATCTGCTAAGAGAATAGATCTCAAGTGTGCCCCTGGTTCCCAAAAAAGGTAAATATGGGAGGAGATGGGTGGGTTCACTTGATTGTGGGGAATCTTTTCACTATATATGTATATATATATACAATATTTAAATGTATATCATTTAATGTTAAATGATATTTAACTATATATCACATATTAATATGATCATCATATTTAATATACTTAAATATACAATAGTATATATTGTAATATGTAATGTATTAAATATTTACATATTTAAATATAGCACATATTAATATGATTATCATATTTAATATATTTAAATATCTACTATATATACAAAATCACATACACTTTAAATATCTCACAATTTTTTTGGCAATCATGTTGCACTAAAGCTCTAAAAACAAAAATTCATGTCAGAAAACAAATTCTGAGGGCTCTTCACTTTAAAGATACTTAAGTACCTTATAAACAAAAGAGATTAATAACAAAATAAGTATTTTTGCCGCAGGAGGTTTTTTTCAGTGTCCAGAAGGGTATTTTCTGTGGTTCTTACAAATAAAAACATTCTATAGAATGTTTAGATATGATTATATTTGTAAAATTTGATTTGTGCACTCTTTTCACGGATTTAAATGCTGTGAAAACAGTGATACTGTGTAAATATTTTTATATTTTTAAGTTTATTTATTTTGAGAGAGAGAGAGAGAGAGAGCGAGCAAACATGAGCAGGGGAGGGGCAGAGAGAAGGAGAAGCAGAATCCCAACCGGGACCTGTCATCAGCACAGAGCCCGAGGTGGGGCTTGAATTCACAAACTACGAGATCATGACCTGAGCAGGAATCAAGAGTTGGATGCCTAACCAACTGAGCCACCGGGCGCCCATAAATATTTTATATTATAACTATTGTATTTCTTTTGAACCAACTATGTCTTGCTCTGTTCTAAGCCTGCATGGATATTAGGGTGATTGACACTAAGCCCCAGCCATTAATACACTGAAAACCTGGAGAATATCTCTCTGCCCACATTCTATGTCCAAGATACTTAGGATCATTAACCAAATGTCCTTCAGTTTGGTGGTCTCAGAGGAAGACTTCATTTAACCCTTGTCTGAGAAGATTCTCTTTCCCAGAATCATTTTGGAGACCACGGCATGACCTAGTATCAGGTGGCTGAGGTTCACATGTGTTGATATTTTTGAAGATGTTTTTCAAATATGGCCTTTCATCAAACTCACTGTCTATGTGCTTAAAATTTTCTTGACATTCCAACAGTTTTTTTAAGGTTTTATTTATTTATTTTGAGAGAGAGAGAGAGAAAACGCACGAGTGAGCGGGGGAGGGACAGACAGCGAGGGGGAGAGAGAGTCCCAAGCAGACTCCCCGCTCGGCATAGAACCTGACACAGGGCTTGATCTCACAAACCTTGAGATCATGACCTGAGCCAAAATCGAGAGTCGGACACTTAACCGACTGAGCCACCCAGGCGCCCCTCCAACAGTTTTCTTTTGTGGAAGATGCTGCTTTCTCTGAAAAAGCCTGATCATTTTCTTCATTCTCTACGACATTTTACTGCACTGTAACGGGAATTAAATAAAGATCTTGTTTTCCTGAGCTGTTCTCTCAGTGTTGCCCTCACAGGTTGTTTCCTTGAAGCGTTTGTATGGGGGGCATGGAGGAGGTGGATTGGCCCAGGCTGTGGAGTGCTGAGTAAAGTCACAGCTGAGCCTCATGGGTGTTCTATCTTGAAACTGAAATCTTGGTTTACCTCACGGAAAGAGAGCTCTACTGGACTCCCCACCCGACCCCAGGCATCCCATCCTCGAGAAGGCGTCCCATGTATACTAGTGTCCTGGGGATGCCATGGCAAAGCTGACTGGACATCATAAACAAACTAGGCTTTAAAATAACACAAATACCTTCTCTCCCAGTTCCGGAGGCCACCAGTCTGAAGTCAATGCGTCACCGGGGTTGGTTTCTTCTGGAGGCTCTGAGGGAGAACCCAGTCCCTTCCACTCTCCCAGCTTCTGCTGGTGGCCCTCAATCCTTGGCCTCCCTTGGTTTGAGGATGCATCACTTCAACTCCTGTCTGCATATTCACATCACATTCTTCTCAGTATCCCTGGGTCTTTTCCTTTTCTGTCTCTTTTAAGAAAAGTCCCACTGGATTTTGGGCTCACCCTGATCCAAGATGATCTTATCTTAAACATGACCTAGATCACATCTGCAAAGGCCCCTGTTTCAAATCAAGTCATATTCTGAGGTTCTGGATGGACATGAATTTTGTAGAGGACACTATTCAACCCTGTGCACCACAGATATTGTATAATTCTGCCTACTTGGGGCAGACGTGCCCTTTTAGGGCCATCCAAACCACTTTGAAGGTGACTGCTCTAACAAGGCCCATGTCTTTTTGCAAATTAGAGATTATTTAGACTGAGAAATACTTGGTAGGAAAGCATCCGGTTAACTTGGAAATCCAGTCACCTCACCAAAGAACTTTTAACATTACATTTATTGATGAAGGAAAAAGATAAGACATTAAGTGAAAAGACAAAGACTCTCAGGTATATTAAAGTTTTTGCATGGTTGTAAAGTAATTACAATTTTTTCAAATTGTATTCTTGTGCAAATAAAGATTTTCATCAAAGGTGGCCATCAAGAGTTAGACTAAGAGTGCCTGGGTGGCTCAGTGGGTTAAACATCCGACTTAGCTCAGTTCATGACCTTGTGGTTCGTGAGTTCAAGTCCCGCAGTGGGCTCTGTGCTGACAGTTCAGAGCCTGGAGACTGCTTCAGATTCTGTCTCTCTGTCTCTCTGTCTCTCTCTCTCTCTGCCCCTCTCAAAAATAAACATTAAAAAAAATTTTTTTTTAAATGGCAGTGTAAGGTCATAACTCTCTTTTAGAGTTGAAGGACTCCTTAACCCATTTGCTAAATTACAGATAATTAAATATTAAGATTAGGGTTTATTTAACAGCCTAAAAGGTAGGTACATTCAATACACTCTAGTTTTTATAAAGAATCCACTACAAAATAAATACAGAAAACTCAAGTTTAGTCAACAAGGAACTAAACCCACAAGGAAACTTATACTCCTATAAACTCTCAATCTCACGTGTTGAATATTAAAAAAAAAAAAAAAAGAAAAAAAAAGAAAAAAAAAACAAGTACAGGGGTTCCTGGGTGGTTCAGTCGGTTAAGCATCCAACTTCAGCTCAGGTCATGATCTTGCGGTTTTTAAGTTCGAGCCCCGCGTGAGGCTCTGCGCTGACAGCTCAGAGCCTGGAGCCTGCATCAGATTCTGTTTGTCTGTCTGTCTGTCTCTCTCTCTCTGCCCTTCCCCTGCTCACACTCTGTCTCTGTCTCTCTCTCTCTCTCAAAAATAAATAAAATAAAAACTGGCTCTTTTTTTTTTAAGCATAAAGGTTAGGCTTTGTTTCTTATAAGTGTGCACAGAACCATGTGATTAAAAAAAAAAATAGCTGAACAGTACTCCATACAGTATTGGCTGTGTCAATGTTCCATAATTTATCAGTATCTTTTTATATAACATTTAGGTTGTTTCCAGATTTGTTTTGTTTTTGCTATCACCAATAATACTGCAATGAATATTTGGGCAAAACTATCAGGAGAATGAATACCCAGAAGTAGAATTGTGGTGTCAAAGTGACATTAGGTAAGCTTCTGGTAGATACAGTGCTGCGAAATTACTAACAAAACTTTAACACTAATTTATTCTCTCCCAGTTTGAGAGGGAGCCTGCTTTCTCATACAGTTTCCAGCAACCTTTTAATTTGTAGGCAGAGGGTTGGAAAGTGCTGTCTTCCTTTTTAGATTGTGGGTGGGAAAATGCAAGAGAGATATTGAGAAATTGGCTGCTAATATAAATAATTTGATCAGCATTCATTTGTAGGATAAAACCTAAGGATGCAGTGAACACTTAGCTCTTCATTATTCTGAGGCAGTTAAGGAAAAATGGGAAATTATGCTAAATAATTTGGTAGGAAAACATGAGTGTTTTTCGCCTTTATTATGAAGGTCACTGACAATGAGCATGACGAGTGTTGCAGTAGGAGACACAGGATAGAGACCACAGATCATGGGACTGAGGACTAGTAGAAATGCGGCATAGTCTTATCTACAATTTAGCATATATACTCATCTTATGCATAATTAGTGATTTTAGGCAAATCATTGAACTGTTTAGCCCTTCTGTGTCTATTTTTACATGTGTGTGAAGTAAGGGGTTAGGACCCCAACATCTTAAGAAATGTTATGAGTCTAGGAATGTCTAAATTCAGTAAATATTGCCATTTGATGAGGATTTCCACAATGAAAATGTTGCAATTCTAATTCTCCAGTAGGTGGTGATACTGTAACACTCTAAACAGTTCCTGATCTGATAACTGACTGTAATTCTCAGAATTCATTTCAGAAATAGCCTTTGCCATTGTAGTAAAATTTTATTTTTCACAAAAAAATGCATTTGCAAAATGTGTTATAGTATACTTATGGTTATACAAAAAGTGCATTTGTAAAATTTTTTACGTTACACTTATTCACTTAGGATAGCAATGGATTGGTAATTTGTTCTTTTAACGTCTATAGAAATAGAATTCCAAATCCAATTACGTCAAATGATATAATTTCTATCTGTCACAGTTTCCTTAATTCAGTTAATTTTATAAATATTTTGGTTTTAATAGGTTTACTTAATCACAAAACTAAGAGTGCATACAGACTGAACTTTGTATATCTTAATGAAACCTTAAAACTACTGTATAAGAAGCTAGTTAAAGGAAAGTCTCAAATAAGTTTCCTGGATAGTTTGTTAGGAAGTCAACCTCTACTAATTGTATAATCATACAGAAAATCAAGGATATCAACCAAAAAATTAGAAGTTCACAAAATGGCAAGATTTTAATGTGGTCTTCAAAAAATCAATTGCACACTTACATTAATGACATGTAGTTAGAAGATAAAATAAAAAAAAATGTAATAACTTAGCAACAAAGCCTTGCATAGATGGATAGTGATTTATCTTGGAACATATATATTAACAGAATATAATAAAACTTTCGTAGGAAAAATAAAGTAAGACACTCATAACTACAGAATTAAATACATTAAACATGCAAATATTATTTAAGGTAAACATAGATTAAGTGTAAATGTATATTAAGAGCCTGTAGGAGACATTTTATACAAATTGGCAAATTAATAGTAAAAAATCTGGAAAAACCACAAAGATACTAACAATCAACTTACTTTAGAAAACCTTCAAACGTTTTTCAAAACTTTTGTTAAATTTAAAAGGTACCTGGAAGGACACCTGGCTGGCTCAGTGGGTAAAGCCTGTGACTCTTGATCTTGGGGTTCTAAGTTTGAGCCCCACATTGGGTGTAGAGGTTACTTAAAAATAAAATCTTAAAAGAAAAAAAGGTGACTGGAGAACAATGTTAAGGTGATCATGGAAACGGATTTTTTTTTTTTTTTTCTAAAGCACTTTATTAAAACACGGGGAGAGAACCCATGGGCAGGAAGAGCTGCCACAGGAAAAAAAAACACATTTTTAGAAATGGATTATCATATAAAGATGTTCTACGCTTCAAATACAACATGTTTACAGGCCCTTATATAAACAATCTGTGTTAATATGAAACATTTCTACAAGAATTGACCCTGATGAATGTTCTCGATGCATAACCAAACACTAGTTCTTAATACGCAGGGAAGAAAATCTTAGGAATTTTGCTTTCTCTTAGAAAACAAACAAACAAAAAAATTTAGGGGCGCTTGAGTGGCTCAGTCAGTGGAGCGTCCACCTCTTGATTTCGGCTCAGCTCACGATCCCAGAGTCGTGGGCTCGAGCCCTGGGTTGGGCTCCGTGCTGAGTGTGGAGCCTGCTTAAGCTTCCTTCTCTCCCCCTCTGCCCCTCTCTCCCCTTCGTGTTCTCTCTCTCTCTAAAAAACAAAGCAACGACCACAACACAGACACACACACACACACACACACACACACACACACAGAGACACACACACACACACACGCAAATTTACGTTAGGAATAAAGAATCACAGAAATGAATAAAGAATCACAGAAATGATTTTTCGGGGTTGTTCTTTGGCAAGACATGTCATCTTGCTGTAAAATTTTTAAATAGGACCAGCAATACTCAAGTCGGTTTAGGAGGTATTGTCTGACATGAAGGATAGGGGATGCATCCAGAGAGGCTGCAAATTTCAATTTTCTTTTTTTAAGGAAAGAAGGAGTAAACCATAGCTATCAAAACTCTTCCTATCTGAATACAGGAACCTGATAGACTTGGATAAGTGGTATAAGTGGTGTCTAAACTCTCATAATCTGGACTCTGGAACTAAATAGATTAAGACAATAAAGAATACTTATGTATTACTATGGAGTCCAGCAAAGTTGAAAAGGAAAGAAACCTAAGAACCCCAGTCTAATTTTGTTAGGTGCAGCGTTATGTAGGCACAGAAGCATCCCTTCATGTCTAGGGCACACAGCTAGGTCACTTCTCCCAGCCTGTCTTCAAGGTAGATGTAGCCAGGTGTGTGCAGGTCAAGTTCAGCCTTCTAAACCTGGCCGTGAAAACCTGTTGTGTGATCCCCCAAATTCTTCTTTCATCCTCCAGCCAAACGCAGAGGAAGGAAGGGCCAAGAGTGCCACAGCCCAGGGCGGGGGGGGGGGTACAGCCCCAGGTAGAAGGATCCTGGGTCCCTTAGTGGTTACTTAACCTGAAATAAGGTTTTGCATGAATGAAAAATTCAACTTTTACTACGAAACTTTGGAATTTGTTTTACAGCAACTAGTGCTACTTATTCTAACTAAAACATGTTTCTGGATTTTCATTTCTATTTGTCAGGTCGTATTTTTTCTCAGTTGAAATTAATGGATAAATAATACTTTCTGTGCCACTTTCTGCACTTAACATTTCCATGAACTTCTATTTGTGTGCCAAGTATGTTGACGTGTTAACAATCTTCAACAGTGTATTTTATAACGTTAATATTCTCTATTATTATGTCTCCATTCTCCTCTGTTTGGCGGTAGGTTTCCTATTTTTCACTGTATATTGTGCTGCTCAGTACATCGGCACCAATTGTTTTAGGGACTTTATTCAAAATGGAATTATCTGGTCAAATAAATGGATGGTTGAAAAGGTTCAATGTGGTCAGTGGCTATCACAGTCTATGAATTCCTAAAAATCGTTGACTTGTGCAAAATTGTGCAACAAAAAACATGACCCACGAAAGAAAAAATGGCAAGTTGGACTTCACTGAAATTAAAAACTTCTGCTTTGTGACAGACACTGTTTAGAAAAGGAAACGACAAGCCAGGTTTTTGAGAAAATCTTTGCAAAATACATATTTGATAAAGAAGCGGTATCCAAAATACACAAGGAATTCTTAAAACTCAACAGCGAGGAAAGAAACAACCCAGTTAAAAAATGGGCGAAAGTCTGAAAAGACACCTTACCAAAGAAGATACGCAGATGGAAAATAAGCATGTGAAAAGATGCTCAACATCAAGTCATGAAGGAGTTGCAATAAAAAAAATGAGGTACACCTACACACCCTGTTACAATGCCCAGGATCCAAAACGTTGACAACATCCAGTGATGGCAAGGATCTGGAGTAAACGGAGCTCTCCTGTATTGCTGGTGAGAATGCAAAATGTTACAGCCACTTTGGAAGACAGTTTCATAGTTGTTTTTTTTTTTGCAAAATTAAACCTACTTTTACAGCACAATTGCGTTCCTTGAGTTAAAAAGCTTAACTGCCCCTCCCAGCGTCTGGGTGGCTCAGTGGGTTGAGTGTTGGACTCCGGATTTCAACTCAGGTCATGATCTCGCAGTCCTGGGGGACTGAACCCCACATTGGGCTCCGTGCTCGACATGGAGCCTCATTGTGGTTCTCTCTCTCTCTCTCTCTCTCTCTGTCCCTCTGTCTCTTTCCCCAGCTGGTGCTTTCTCTCTCTCTCTAAAACAAATAAAACAAAACTTAATTGCCCTTAAATGAGTTGAAAGCTTATGTCCACACAAAAGCCTGCACACAAATATTTATAGCAGCTTTATTCGTCATTGCCCAAACTTGGAAGTCACCAAAATGTCCTTTTGGTAGATGAATGGGAAAATAAACTACGGCACATCCATACAATGGAGTATTACTCAGCAATAAAATGAAATGAGCTATCAAGTCACAAAAACACGTGGTAGAATCTTAAATACCTATTACTAAGGGACAGAAGTCAGTCTGCAAAAGCTAAATACCCTACGGTTCCAATTACATGATATTTTACTCCCCGTAGGGCAGTAAAAAGATTATGGGGAGTAAAAAGATTAGCATCTACCAAGTGTTAGTGGGGTGGGGGGAATGAGTAGGGGGAGCACAGAGGATGTTTAGAGCAGTGAAACGATTGTGTAAGATGTGGTAATACATGTTACACATCTGTCAGAACCCGTACAATGTACAACACAAAGACTGAACTGCGGGCTTTAGTTAATAATAATTCATCAATATTGGCTCCTCACTTGTAACAAAGGTACCACACTGGTACAAGATGTTAATAACAGAGGAAACTTAGTTTGGGGGAATTCTATGCTTCCCATTCAATTTTTCTGTAAGCCTAAAACTGCTCTAAAAAATCAAGTCTATTAATTACGCATGCCAAACAAACCCGACAACAAACAAAGACCGCAGGGCAAAAAATGGAGTTAGGGGCATGACAAAAATGTCGTCAGTGACATAAATTGACTTGACACACAGTGAACAGAATGGACATAACATTTTAAAAATACTTTCGTTAAGAGCAAAATAAAAAAAAATAGCTAAACTTGTCAATGCTGGCGTGACTAGGAAGAAACAGCCATACTTATTACTATTCATCTTCAAGAGTGATACTGATGCATAATAGGGGCTGTGGAGGGGTGTGGTTCATACACATGGTGCATGGAGACAGCTGGTAGATATCTGAGGGGTGTGTGTGTGTGTGTGTGTGTGTGTGTGTTTTGTGTATTCCCGCCAGGTCAGCTGGGTGCAATATTGCTCGTGTTTCTTGCAGCCAAATTTGCACATAAGGAAGTGGAAAATTTGCATAATGCCCACACGGTTCTCAAATCAATTAATTAATTATGCTAGAAAAAAAATTTCAAAACAAAGCATGATCACAACACTGATTAATATCCCAAGGCTTATTACAAACAGCAGTCTTCTGCCTCACCGTTTCCTCACGATTCCGGCCATGGCTTGTCTTGTCTGTTTCTTAAGGTAATTAGGTCCATATTATTAAAAACAACAACAACAACAACCCGTAAATTGCTATTTCTTCAGTTGTAAATTTTAGAAATGAACCACGGCATCCACTTCGATTCGGACCCCCCTCCCACCTGCCCCCCACCTTTTTCCCATGGCTATGTGGGTAGACACTCCACGTTGTTACGGATTTTTGTAAATATTGTTTGACAGTGTCAGATAGTTTACTGGGAATACCTTTCGTTTCCTGCAGCTTTGGTCCTTCACGTTGACTACCATTTGTATTTATTATGGTTGGTTTCACAGATGTGTAATGGTAACTGAAATTTTTTTGATTTACATTTTTTCCGTCTCTCCAGTGAAATGGGAGCATGGACGTTATTGGGATCAGTTTTTATAAGTCAGAATATGAAACTTTTAGGAGTTATGTTGCTGTCAGTTTGGGAATTTCATTGCTTTCTTTTTAAAACATTTATTCATGCCATTTTATAAGTGGGTTTTTAAGGGGCACCTCGGTGGCTCAGCCGTTTAGGCGTCCAGCTTCCGCTCAGGTCATGATCTCACCGTTTATGGGTTTGAGCCCCGAGTCAGGCTCTGTGCTGACAGCTCAGAGCCTGGAGTCAGCTCCGGATTCTGTGTCTCCCTCTCTTTCTCCCTCCCCTGCTCACGCTCTGTCTCTCTCAAAAATAAGTAAACATTAAAAATTAAAAAAAAAACACCAAACGTGTTTTTAAATTTTTTACTGACTTATATGTAGTTTTTAGTGTTGTGTTTTACACTTTAACTCATTTAGAACTTATGTACGATGTTACATTTGCATCTAATACTCTAGCCATTTCATTGCCAGTTATTTTTTTTTCCCTCATTGGCCTTGTTTTGTTTTTAGAATTGTGTGCCCTTAATTGTTGATGTCACCTGTTTTCTGAAGGCCTCAACTATTCTTGTAGAAATTGGTGTTTCTTCTATAGTTGTTATACTGGGATCTTCTCTCTATCCAGAAGACCTCTATTTCTTTTTTTCTAATGATTATTTATTTTTGAGAGAGAGAGGGAGGGGGGAGGGGCAGAGAGAGAAGGAGACACAGAATCGGAAGCAGGCTCCAGGCTCTGAGCCGTCAGCCCAGAGCCCAACACGGGGCTCAAACACACAAACTATGAGATCATGACCTGAGCCGAAGTCGGACGTTCAACCGACTGAGCCACACCCAGGCACCCCCAGGTGAACTCTATTTCTTTGAGTATTATTTTAGTATTGCCAGCTTCATTCTCTAGTATTTCTATTATTTGGTGGTTGATTGCCCCTTTCCCTCTCTCAATCCCTCTCTCTCATTGCCACCGGGATGTGGCATCACTGGCTTATGTCATTTAGCTGAGACTTGACTTGGCTAGTGTATCTTAAGCACGACCTCTACTAACAAGAACATTTTTACTCATTCTTGATCTTTTGCTCTTTACCTCAGGAAGGCAAACATTTTAATGAGATTTGTTCTTTAATTTAACTTTGTTCAATTCAAATTTTGTTACTTTTATCATATTTTTTTGTTAGATCTAGCCTAGAATTGGCATGGCGATTATTATTTCAACATCTGTTGAGAAGTGTCAACACTGTATTTTATTGAGTGAGGTTTTCTCTTGGCCCTTGCCAAAGAAGGGGAGGGGAGACCCTGAAGCCATGTGAATGGAGCACTGTATTAATTGAGTTTTAAAGAATCATATTTATGATCAAAGAATTCAGCAAGGATTAGCTTCTGACTGACATGGTTGGGTTCACTTCTCTCTTTTCTATTCTGGGTAATATTTACTGACCTCCCTGGCTCAAAGTGACCCCTCGAGGCACAACACTGATTGTTTCTGCCACTTCTTGGTCATTTATATTCTGCTTCTTAGGGCTGTCGTCCTTCTGTATGTTGGTCTGTTTGGCCCAACTAGGTGATAAGCTCCTTGAAAGTGTGTCTCTCGTAAATGTCTTCTCCTCTATGTCTTACGGTGCTTAGATCGATTCTTCACATGAAGCGGGTACTCAGAAACACTGATTGATTGAAACTTAGTCAATAGCTTTCGACGATAGAATTTCCTAATGTAAAATTTCATCAATAAACTGTAGTTTATTTTGTTATGTTCTCAGACACACACACACACACACACACACACACACACACAATCGTTTTTGTTTTCTTGTCAGGTGTCCTCCCGGACACATTTGATTTTGTGACTCCCTACTTTGCCAGATCCTATGTGACACAATATCACTAACTGCCACCTAAAAGGACGTCTCAGAGGGTCATGGAGAGCATGCGTCAGCTCACATCTCTCTTTCCTTTTTCCTGTTTGGCAGGATTATACTTTCAGGGATGTTTTTCTTCTTATAGCAGGACCCACAGGAAGTTCAAAAATACATCTATACACATACTTCTCAGAAAACATTTTGGCGTAGAGGATTACTGATTGGAAGCAGGCGGCCCTACTGACTTCAAGAATATCATGATTAGATGTCGTTATTTCCTTTGTGGCTTAAACAGTCGTACATCAATCTGAATTTGAAACCATTGGTTCCAAGCTCTTTTTAAGTTGTTAGAAATTGCTAACCACTCTCTTAGTCACAAGAGTAGAGCTGAATTCGTCATTTGTTTTTGGAGGTTGCAGGATAAATGAAACTTCAGAAACAAAAGATCAATTTGGCTCCTGTCGCCCTGACTGACAGAAATTGCTCAACCCAGGGATATCAGCAAAATACACAGGTAGTAAAGACGGTCAGCCAAGGCTATGACTGAATGCATTGCTTCACAGCAGAGAAAAACTTCATGGGTCAGACCGTAGACCAAAAGCATGCAGATCAGGGTTATGTTTATAGGGCGTCTCTATTCGTTATTTAAAAAAAACAAAGATCTGTTTGCTTTAAAAAAAAGCCTAATTATTTAGCAAGAGCTTTGACATTCTGAAAGAAAGATCTTGTCACAACGACTCGAAGAAATAGATTTTTCCGAGACCACGTTTGTAAGGCAATTTTGTAACTTCATTGAAATCGACAGCCTGCACTTAGTGTGACGTGTGTATTGTAATGGATTAAATCATTCTAAATTAGATTAATAATTTTTAAGGTCTAATGCTATGCCTTTAAAACAACTGTTCCATTTGACCAAAAAAGGATGGCAATAGCATCGTGAAGTCCTTCATATGTTTTAAATGAAGCGGGATTGTCTATTGTTTAGTAATTTATTCTTTTGATGGTGATCAGAAAAGAGAAGGAGCTGCCTGCCTCACTGCTTAAGAAGCCTCAGGAAGCACGGAGGAGATTACTGGTTCTTGGATCTGGGATATTGCCAATTTGCAGGGTCGACTGTGTTAAGCTTGAAATGTGAGCACCAAAAATGTTTTAATGGGAAGCATTATAATGATCCCACTTTTCATAAAATGCTCCTTCCTCTCCATTCTCCAATAACAGACCAATCCCTTCAGGCTTTCTTCAGCCAAGCTCTCACTGGCACCAGTGAAAAGCTTGCACATCAGAAGCAGAAGGACTGGGATTCATTCAAATGGAGTCGTTTTGCACATACGTAAAAATTGCATCCATTTGTTTTGTCCCCAAGATGGCTGGTGAGTGAAATCGTAGACATGGAGGAAGTAGGAAGAGTGTGAAGCTGAATTTTGGCACTTAACATAGGAGTCAGCATCTGTTTAGATGATGTGAGTAGCTTAATCGTGGTGAGGGTTAGCCGTAGAGCAGAGACGGAAATGCTTTTTTGTGGGTGAACGGAAACAAAGGGAAACTGTAGCCACTAAGAAGTACTTTAAATTCTTATATGGTGAGAGTGGTCATGGATATCTGGGGCGAATAGAAGTAGAGGCTTGTACACAATTAAGCAAGTTGGTTCAACACAGGTCCCTTGAGTGCCCATCAGGAGACGACGCTGTGCTTGGTGCTGGGGTTTAAGACCAATTGAACCGACTTCCTCTCCCAAGGAGCAGAGGACAAACGCTGTCACAATACCGTCTTCCAGCTGTATACACGATACTCTCTTCAAATCCATAATTCCATATCCTTCCTTAGACATACTTCCCTATATGTATTTCTAGCATTTTCTACACATTTATGTTAGTCTCTCTATCCAAGACTGAATGTGTAAATGATCACTTGAAGACAAGGCGTATCTGATTGAAGTTTTATATATTTTAATTTTAGCGTGACGGCAATTTCACTCTTGTCACAATGATCTTTTCCTTAGTATCAGCACTCTTATTTTCTTCACTTTCACTTATTTTTGTAAACTTGGTCTATCTATCCATCTATTTGAGAAAAGTAGAGAGAGAGCAAGCAAGGGAGAAGGGCAGAGGGGGAGAGAGAGAATCTTAGCCAGGCTCCGTGCTCAGCACAAAGTCCAATTCGGGGCTCGATCCCACAACCCTGGGATCATGATCTGAACTGAAATCAAGAGTCAGACAGACAACCGACCGAGCCACCCATGTGGCCCTGTTTTTACAACTTTAATGCAAGATTCTAGCAATTGCATCTGAGGCTTCTGAGCGCTCAAGTTGGTAACTGTGCAAAAGTGCACATGTTGCCTGAGACAGAGCACCGCACCACGAACTGTGGATGCATTTAGGAACTGGTGGATGAAAACTCCCATTAGTGTCAAAAAAGTGCACCAGACACAATGGTATTTGATCACGAAAAGTTCTGGTTGTAAGAAAGGCTAATAATTTGAACTCAAGAGCCACCTGTAAACCAGAGCATTTCCGTTTGCTACTACGTGGTAAGCAGGACATTAGAAATGTATCTAAATCGTGGGAATGGAGGGAGACATTAGAAAAGTGATAAAACCCCTAATCCCAAAGAATTTAACACTTGAGGAACTTAATTGGTTGATGGAATAAAAGCAAAGAGAACGTGTCAATAAGGTAAAAATCACCTGATGGTGAACTTCGTGACTTTCCAGCTTGGCTTGAATTTGAAATTTTCAAATCTAGGTAAGCACTTGAAAATCTATCTTTCCGAGTTCTTACCATTTACTTTGGTGGCTCCCAAGCTTTCGAGTATGAGGACTGCCCAGTTGCCAGTGATGGTACCATTAACTTTTCAGTCTTATAGATACTACTCGGTATTTATAAATTTGAGGGGTTTGTGTACTGGTCCCATGGCTCATCCACACAGATTATGGATCCCTGAGTAGGGCCTTGGGAGGAAACGAGAGGCCTGACAGTCAGTATATTCTCCCATCCTCTTTTTTGACTGTAAACTTTTTTTAAAAAATTTTTTAAAGTTTATCTTTTTATTTTATTAAAAAAATTTTAGGGGTGCCTGGGTGGCTCAGTCGGTTAAGCATCCGACTTCAGCTCAGGTAATGATCTCGCGGATTGTGAGTTCGAACCCCACGTCGGGCTCTGTGCTGACAGCTCGGAGCCTGGAGCCTGCTTCAGATTCTGTCTCTCTTTCTCTCTCTCTCTCTCTCTCTGCCCCTCCCCTTCTCACGCTCTGTCTCTCCCTCTCTCTCTCTCAAAAATAAATTAAAAAAAAAATTAAAAAAAAGACTCATCTGAGTCTTTAGAAAATTTTTTAAAAAACATTTATTTATTTTTGAGAGAGAGAGACAGACAGACAGAGTATGAGCAGGGTAGGGGCAGAAAGACAGGGAGGCACAGAATTTGAAGCAGGCTCCAGGCTCTGAGCTGTCAGCACAGAGCCTGACATGGGGCTTGAACCCTGGAGCTGCGAGACCATGACCTGAGGTCAAGCTGGATGCTAAACCGACTGAGCCACCCAGGCGCCCTAAAGTTTATTTTTAATGTTTTATTTATTTACTTATTTATTTATTTTTGAGAGAGAGAGAGAGAGAGAGAGCACGATCAGGGGAGGGGCAGAGAGAGATGAAGACAGAGAATCTGAAACAGGCTCCAGGCTCGGAGCTGTCAGCACAGAGCCCAACATGGACCTGAGACCCAGGAGCCGTGAGATCATGACCTGAGCCAAAGTCAGACACGTAACCGAATGAGACACCCAGGCGCTCCTAAAGTTTATTTATTTATTGAGAGAGAGAGAAAGAGAGAGAGAGGGAGAATCCCAAACAGGCTCTGCACTTCTCGATGAGCCTGACTCAGGGTTTGATCTTGAGACCATGAGATCACCACCTGAGCAGAAATCAAGAGTTGGACGTGTAGCCTACTGAGCCACCCAGGCACCTTGACTGTTAATTTAAATTAGATTCACCCCAAAGCCCAAGAATACATAGAGAAAACCATGATTCAGGGAGAGATAATTTAGGGTGAAAGATTTAGATATTATCTAAGGAGAGAATAAAGGAAGAACTCATTATTATGTGCAGGGTAAAATATCTGAAGGCACGAATACCAAGTGCCTTTGCTTGTCTTAGAAGCTTCTAGAAGGTTTGACATAAATATGACAAGGGAATAAGGGATTTCCATCTTAAGAGGTTGTAAGTATGGTTAATATTAACTCATGCTTCTAGCTCTTCCATCATCTGTCCCCACTTTGGGTTTCTAAGAAGGACCACTTATAAAAATTAAAGCTTAATTCCTCTCCCCCGCCCTCCTTTCTTTCTTCTGTAAACACATACTGAGTACCTAGTGGTTGTAGGCCTTCTGGCTAGGTACTCAGAATAAAGGGAAGAAAGTGCAAAGTCAAAGGTATAAGTGGCCTTGACGTGAAAAATTCTAAAACTTTGGGGTGGAAAAACAAAGAGTAGCCTGTCTCCTCTCCTTTTGGATTTGGGAACTACGTCTTCAACAAACAACCATAAAAACAAAACGAAACAAAAAAACAACCTTATATGAAAACCAGGAACTTCCACAGAGCAATGTAATAATAACAACAGCAACAACAATAACAAGAATTGCTGGCCCCTGATACGTATAAATACATGTACTGACACAACCAACAAGGAGGGTTCAATGACTGTTCTAATTTCATTGGTGAGAAATGCAAGATTTACAGATGTTAAGTAATTTTCTCAAGGTCACATAGCTAGTACATGACAGCCTTCATAAACAAGGTTAAAAGACAACCAACGAATTGAGAAAAAAAATATTGTATGTTGTGTAACAGGAAAAGATTCATTTTCCAGAATACATAAAGAACTCCTATACTTCAATTAAAAAAAAAAGATTGGCCGATTTCAAAATGGGCAAAGCAATCTAAAGGCAAGGAAATCCAAATATCTACTATGCATGCAAAAAAATGCTCAACTTCACCGGCCAGTGCGGAACTGTAAACGCAACCAGTGATGGGATGCCCATTTCTACGTATGGTGCAGGCATAAGTCAACATGCCTGGCAACATCAGGCCTTTGTGAAGATATTTCAAAGGCAGTGCTTTCATACACTGTCTGGCGGGAGTACATGGTGGAGAAGCAACTTTGGTTGCATCCAGAAAAAATGCAAACAAGCTTAGTCTAATATTTAGCAATTCTGCTTCAGGGAATATACATCCAGTGCTGGGCTGGAAAGTGTCAGTGGTTTACTGGTAAATGTTTAACGATTGGCTTTCTGGTTGGAAGATGGAGAGTTTGATGTGTAGGTTTGCCATTTTTCATGGTGTAAATGCTCCCGCTATGGTCACATTTAAGCTACCAATGTAACATGACGGTTGGCAGAGCAGGGAAGGGCAGTGCACTGTCGTTGACTCTCACGGGTCGCCTGAGCTGGGTCCATCTTCCCACCGTGAGACGTGGCACATGAGCACAAGAGACATGAGCAAGCATGTGCCCTGAGGCCTGTTGGTAGGCATCAAAGATGTCAAGCAAACTACATATCCATCAACAGATGAACGAGTTCATAAACTGCGATCACTTCCAGGAAGGTTACAGTTCAGTTCAAAGAGAGGAGCAATGGCTTCCTATATGACGGGAGAACTGCATACATATTGGCTAGTTTTCAAAACATAACACGGAAGGAGACAAACAAATTACACAACAGTGTTGTGAGATCATTCTGCAACGTGAAATAAAATAAGAGTAGGTATTGTAAATTATCTATGGAATGAAAGGCTACATACCAAAATAGAAAAATGGAATTGAAGCCCATATTTCAAAATTATATTTGCCTTTGGAGTGTGTGTGTGTGGGGGGAAATAACGGTATAGATGTGATGGTGATTAAAAGCTGTACTAGTAATACCTGTAATATTACTTCTTTTCTCATGGTACCGTGTCTCTCTGCCCCTCCCCCACTCGCACTCTGTCTCTCAATAATACAGAAACATTAAAAAAATTTTTTTTTTTAACAAAATAAAAAAAAAATCTCTAAATTTCTTGGGTGGAAAAGTCCTAAAAAGGTTCCTAATTTTTTCATCCACAACTTCATTAGTTGAAGATGTATCATTTTTTTTTTTTTAATTTTTGTTCAATGTTTTGTTTTGTTTTTGAGAGAGACAGAGACAGAATGCGAGTGGGTTAGGGGCAGAGAGAGAGGGAGACACAGAGGCGAAGCAGGCTCCAGGCTCCGAGCTGTCAGCCCAGAGCCCATGTGGGGCTTGAACTCACCAGCTGTGAGATCACGACCTGAGCCGAAGGCCGGCGCTCAACCGACTGAGCCACCCAGGCACCCCAGATGTGTCATTCTTAAGAGCAGCGTTTCTGGAATCCAAGGAACATTATCCGATTAAGTACACATATCAGTTGTAAGACAGCTCAACTTAAGAAATAGTAAAACGTTCATTCAGGCGTGCTCAGAATGAAGGAACGCGGCACTCCAGCCCACTGGTGCTAGGTGGTAATGTATCTGGAGGCGTATTAACCACTCAACATTTCAGGTAAAGATCAGTGATTGTTAAATGTGTCGTGGGTCCACAGGACCTGCGGGTGATATGAAGACATAGACCAGAGTCCTCCAGAAACGGCGCATCTCAAGCACTCGGACCACAGGGAGCAAAACAGAAGTGAGCAAAAAAGCCTCTGAGTGGCAAATTCTGTGCGCTTTGTTATAGGATATGTTACAGGAGATGGAAAGCGGCAGGGGGGAATGATGGCCCGTGACAGCCGTGAGGAATGACGGCGGCTGAGAGACAGCACTGCAAGAGCCAGCAGCCAGGGCCATTTAGCACAAGGGCAAACCGCCCTCCATGTGGCAGTGGCCCTGGAAACTCTCAAAAGTACAAAATCTTTTTATGTTTCTGTTTCTTGTTTACTTGTTTCATGTAGTGCAGCCCAGTAACTATTTTTTTCAATGTTTATTGATTTATTTATTATTAAAAAATTTTTAATGTGTATTTATTTTTGAGAGAGAGAGAGAGAGAGAGCCCGAGTGGGGAAGGGGCAGAGAGAGAGGGAGACACAGAATCCAAAGCAGGCTCCAAGCTCCCAGCTGTCAGCGCAGAGCCTGAGGTGGGGCTCAAACCCATGAACCGTGGTATCATGACCTGAGGCGAAGCTGGGTGCTTAACCGAGCCACCCAGGCGCCCACAAGAACCAATGTTTTTAACGTTGCCCTAGAATCATCAAGAAAATGCAAATTTTTTTTTTTCCAGTATGCTCAGAGAGGCAAGATTTAGAAATATTTTTCTAAAACCTTGGCTTAATATGGAACACTCTCCCAGAAAGCCGGGGAGATGAGACATCATTTTATTTTAAAAGAGAGTTCACGTGTAAACTGATTTTATGCCATCCTAAGGCCTTCCGAGGAGTAGGCATTTTCTAAACAAGTGATGGTACATTTTCCCACAAAATGTCACCTTTCCGAAAGACGTTTCATCCTGGTCTTGTAATACTCTTCTTGGTTAGGAGACGCTGCGATGATCACCCCCCTTCCCCCGCAACCTTGACATGCTAGGGGGAGGGACACAAAAATCTCGAAATGAGTTGCCTGGCGTCTGTAGGGAAAGTCACCTCGAGAGCCAGAGGTGAAGCCCACATTGCCTTTCATTCTTTCTCCACCCTATGTCAGAAGGCAACAAGGCTATGCGGACTTCTTTTAGGTGAGGAGGTCTGTTTGATCTAGTCTGAAAAATATGTCAGCGGGGTTCCCTTTTATGCCAATATTTGGGACGTTGTAGCTACTATGGAGAACTTGCTGGAAGACGATGTGGGTGGGTGAGTGGACTCTGCAAAAACTGGGAAGTCATCATGACATACAAATACAATATCCAGGGAAAAATTTTTAAAAAATTGAATGCTTATTTATTTTTGAGAGAGAGAGAGAGAGACAGCACAAGTGGGGAGGGGCAGAAAGAGAGAGAGAGAGGGAGACACAGAATCCGAAGCAGGCTCCAGGCTCTGAGCTGTCAGCACAGAGCCTGATGCAGGGTCCAAACCTGTGAACCGTGAGATGGTAACCTGAGCAGAAGTTGGACGCTTAACGGACTGAGCCACCCAGGTGCCCCTATCCTGAGAAAAATTTTTAAACATCTCCAGTGTAGTTAATCATTCAGCCCCGAGAGAGGCCAAATGGCACAGGCATAGCATAAAAACAAAGAAATGGAACTCTAGGAAGCCTGCAGTCAATTTGAAATATCCTTCTAGGGAAGCACGGTAGGGTTGGGATAAAGTTGCTAAAGAAAATAAAGGGCTCCTAAATGGAACAGTTGGGACATATATTTCAAAATTATTTCTTGTTTGTCTAAAATTCAAATTTATCTGCTATGGGGGTAGGATTGCCAGAGAAAATACAGGACTCTCAAATAGAACAGTTGGGACATATATTTGGAAATTATTCCTTACTTATCTAAAATTCAAATTTACCGAGGCATAGCCTCCTGTTATTTGTTAAATCTGGCAATATTCAAGTAGGGACTCACCCCTCTCCCGGCATCAATGATAACACTAGCCCGCAAAATTGGCAAAATAGAGAGGCCCGTGAGAGAAATCGCTGTTGTTCCCTGAGGAAAGATGGTAGGAAGGAGAAAACCATCTGTTGTCTTCTTCTTCATCCTTTGATGTAGAAAGTTCTGATGCTAAGTTCTAGAAAACATTGCCTTTTGCTTGCTCCATGGTCCTTCCCTGCCCTGATATGTCAGAATTTCTCTCTGCTAATCATTCTACCTTTAACAAAATAATTTGTCCTGTTTGGATTCCCGGAGAAACTTCCACAGCCTTGTCAAACAGTGAAAGGTGTCAAAAAGTGTGAGATAGTCATTTGCTTTTCTTAGCAGAACAAAAACAGCCATTCTGTCTTCCGTAATATATGCATACATTTGCATATATAAAGAGTGGTATATATATTTATATTTACGTATTCATATATCCTTTGTTCAGAATTATGCTTTCAATACCAATTAGGAAAATGTTGGGGTGCCTGGGTGGCTCAGTCAGTTAAACCTCCGACTTTGGCTCGGGTCATGATCTCACAGTTTATGAATCTGAGTCCCACATCGGGCTCTGTGCTGACAACTTGGAGCCTGGGGCCTGCTTCAGAGTCTGGGTCTCCCTCTTTCTGTTCCTCCCCCACTCATGCACTGTCTCTTTCTCTCTCGCTCAAAAGGAAATAAACATTAAATTTTTTCTTTAATTAGGAAAATGTTAATCTCAGGGCATAAATTCACTCAGCAGCTACTGTATGGCCAACATTGGTGAGGTTTTGGGGCATGGAGATAACATAGGCACATTCCCTGCCATCATAGAATTTTACTGGAGTGGGGTCAGGCAATTCACAAACTTAAAAAAATTTTTTTTTTAACGTTTATTTATTTTTGAGACAGAGAGAGACAGAGCATGAACGGGGGAGGGGCAGAGAGAGAGGGAGACACAGAATCCGAAGTGGGCTCCAGGCTCTGAGCTGTCAGCACAGAGCCCGACGCGGGGCTTGAACTCACGGACCGTGAGATCATGACCTGAGCCGAAGTCGGACGCTTAACCGACTGAGCCACCCAGGAGCCCCTCACAAACTTTAATGTGTGGTTAATAATATGATGGGAGAGTACAAGTTGTTTCCGGTTGGAAAGCCATTTGGACCTTCCGTATGATTAAAATACATTTTTTAAGGATTTATTTTGACTAGCAGTTAATGAGCTTTTAAACATTCATCCTTCGTGCCTCCAGGAAGAATTCCCTAATACAGGATGGTGGGAATTTAAAGGACAAGTTGGTATCTTACAGTCATACAGGGACCTTCTCTGGGTGCTTTTGTTTGAACTGAAAATCACCTATTAGATTACCCATAAAATTATTTTAGGAATTAAGACAAATAATGATAGCACATTACTTTCTTCTTCGTAATTTAGCTGACGGAAAACAAAGCCAGGAATGAAAATCCAGTTAAGATTTTGAAGAAAGCAATTTAATTAAAAAGGCCTAGTTAAGCTATGGGGCTCCAACGGTGAAGCAGATGCGAGCATGTGTGCTGTTGTGAGATAAAGAGATGCCTAAAAATTGTAGGATATTAATGTTATTTACACCGCGTCGTAGGCTTGGTCTTGCGTGGGGCTATCCCTTCGTCACAACACTGATTCCTTAGAGTGGAGAGAGAAGGAAGATTAATGAAATGGTACGTTGGCCCTATAGTTAAGTAAAATATATCTGTAACCAGAGTTCTGCATAGCGTTTGGTATGTTCCCGAGCAATTCGTTGGGAGTTCAGCTCACATTAGCATGGATAACTTTGGATCATTCTATCCAAGGATGAATCCTTTTTCTTTTAATCAATAAAACAAGAGTCTGCCTGTGATCGCTGAAAGACTGAGCCACATTTATACCTCCAATAGCTCCCTCCCCACTGATCTCTACTGAAAAGGAACCAGAGGTCTGCCAAATGCCCCACATCCAGAAATGTGAAATGAAGACCGTGGCTTAGTCTTCACATGACCTTGTTAGGCTGAAAGTATCGTAGGTCCTTTCCAGTTATTATAAAGAGTTATGTTATCATTTCTGTACTAGAACCTTACAAAATGGGAAAATACCATTATAACAAAATGGATTTCTTTATTCCTTTCCCTAAATACGCCATTCCAATACCAGAGCAATAGTATCTAATGTGTGGCAGGCTTTAACTGCATAAGTTTAGGAAGATCCGATTAACTTGAAAAAAAAAAGCTTTAGCATCTCTTAACTGAAAACTAGTAAAATCCTTTGATACAAAATCACACACACACACACACACACACACACACACAGTTTAATTTATCAAACCGGAAGTCACATTCTGCAGGGATGATAAAGAATTTATTTCTGAGGCATTCGTTTAGAAATTATTCCATAAGGGCAGGCAGTTTTTATCCATTTTGATCACTGTTGTATCCCAAGCACGTAGGACATTGACTAGCACATAAAAGGCACTCAATAACTATGTGTAGAATGATTTCGTAGGTGATAAACGAACAGATGTACTTGGGAAAAGGAAACGGAGGGTAAGTATTCTTTCCTTTCTTCCCTCCCTTTCTCTCTTTTTCATCTGTGTATTTGACAAGTACTAACTGAATGGCTATAGGAGTTCAAATCCTCGGCTCTAGAGATGTGACAGTGAGGCAGACAGACATCATCTCTGGCTTCTAGAACACCAACTAGCTTAAATCGCGCTTTTTTTTTTTTAGTTTTTTTTTTTTTTTTAACGTTTATTTATTTTTGAGACAGAGAGAGACAAAGCATGAACGGGGGAGGGTCAGAGAGAGAGGGAGACACAGAATCTGAAACAGGCTCCAGGCTCTGAGCTGTCAGCACAGAGCCCGACGCGGGGCTCGAACTCACGGACGGCGAGATCATGACCTGAGCCGAAGTCGGCCACTTAACCGACTGAGCCACCCAGGCACCCCTTAAATCGCTTTGTTTATTAGATGGTTATGTATCGACAAGATTTAGGTGACTGGCATGCTGAAGATAAGAAGATTGATGAGACATAAATATTTCCTAGCACGTGAATAGAATGTCCATGTTTTAAGCCCCATTTATTGGTCACTGCCAGCAACCACTGTGTGGACAAGAACCAGGGCAATATGCAGGATTATCCAGGGTTATTCATTAAATATATAATTTGCTGCCATCAGTGAACAGAAGAGTGTTTTCATATTTGCAAAGATATTATAATAACGTCATTACACGGACCTTAAAATTTTTCCCCAATGGTATCCATTGTCCTTAACTGTTAATTGTTTCTTTCTTGTGTCCAAGTCAGTTCTCATTTTGACTCCAACCCATCTGCCAAATCTTCTTTTCCTCTCTTCAAATTATAGGCCCTGTATCTCCAGGAGGCTCTATTAATTATTCCCTGAATATACTTTGCTAAATCTGCTCAACTTTTATTGTGTAACAGTTGTATGCAAAAGAATGTGTATACCACATGTGTGTGTGTTTTGAAGCATAGTAATGAAATGAACCCTATGGTCCTCCTCCTCTCCCTCAACTTTGGGCCTGGGCGTCACCACTTCCTCTAACTGCATGATGCTTTTTCATTCTTGCCTCTCAAGCTTTTGCTCGTGCCCTCTGTTCCTACCCTGGAATGCCTCCTGTGCTTCCCCATGGACTCAAAACTTCATTCTTCAAACCTTTGGTCAGATCCTACCTCCTGCCTGAAGCTTTTCTTTACCCAGCCAATCATTTCCCTTTCTCTGAGTTCTCACAGCCCCCGTGGGTCATACTGCTCATCAGGCATCTCAATAATGCTGCCTTTGTCATATGGTGCTTCCTCCACGCTTTGTCAACTAGATGGCGAGAGTGCCATAGGTAAGGATGTCTCCCTCAAGGTCCTTGCATTGCACGTACAAGATGTAGTGGATAGAACAGTGAATAAGATCTCATAATTCTGGATCTCTGATCCCTACTAGATGTGAATTTGGGCAGGGTCATTAACTTCTTTGATAATTTTTTAATTACGCACACACACATATATACACATATTTCATAGGGCTGTTGTGCAAATTAAATAAGATAAGCTCCCTGAAAATCCTGTGTGTATACACATATACATCCATGTGTGTGTATATGTATATATGTGTGGAAATATATGTGTATGTATGCGGTTTTCAATGCTTGCTTATCTTAGGTGTGATATACCCAAGAAAGTCAAATGTATTATTACTTAGCAGTACATTCAAGATTTTATTAGCAACATACAGAAACACTTGCTGTGACATATGGAACAGCCTTGAGCTCCTGGGCTCAATCATATCTTCATAATTTTTGAATTATGGATTAGATCTCATATTCTCTTAATCACCTTGGGGTGCTAGGGATCTCCATTTCAATTTAATTGAACCACGTAATTTAAATAATTAATAAGTTGAGCAAATTGAATAGGAGGTCTGGTTCAGATGTTTGCAGTTTTCAATCAGGCAACCAAAAATAACAGGGACAGAATTTTAAGGAAGCACTGAGATTAAGCACCAATGATGAGAAACAACGTCTAAAGATCGATGACTCCCACACATTACAGTTATTATACAGAATGTCACTGCATTAAGAAATAAAATTTCTTTTAGAATGTCTGAAACAGAAATTGTGTTTACATACCCACAAGTGATCATTAATATCATTCAAAGTTTTTCATTTGCATTTCAGAATCTTTGAGCTGAAACGCACTATGGACTCTTATTCATTGCATCGGTTCTCAGACGAGGACATTGAGACCCAGAGAGGTCTCAATTCTGTGGTCTGTCCAATTAGCATTGATCTGATCAGTGCTCAGCTTAGCCTGGATCTCAGCTCTCCTAGATCTGAGTCCTGGGTCCTTTTCATAAGATTCTGCTGCCTTAGATTTCTATTTTTTTAGTATCGTGATTATCAGGCTTTTTGAAATCATAGACTCTGTTTTGGAGATGATCCACGTGGGGAGCACCTATAACTTGCTGCACTGGGAAAGGTTTGAGGGGTTAGAACATCTCATTCCCTCTTCTCCAGCTTCTAGCGGCATCCGAGACACTTCCGCATAACACACGTGACCCACGTAGTCACATAAGCCACGTAACCACATAACCCACGTAACGCACGTAACCACGAAAAAGGTTGCGGTCTTTCTTTGAATGGTAGCAGGTATAAATGCATCTACTTAAGGACATATTTGAAGGTTAGGGTTAACGGATAAAGGTACATTTTTTTTCAATATCTGGGTGAATTTGGTCACTTAGGCAAATGAAAATTACTGACTGGAAACTAGACACAGAATCCGGCGTTGTGTTTTCTCCATACATTTATGTTAGCGCGTCTCTTTTGAAACTTAAATGCGTCCTTTCTAATGTTGGATTCCTGCTAGTTGTGGCAAATTCGGTCCACGTTAGCAATACTTTCAAACAGCAACCGAAACTTTGAAGGAGTGGCTGCAGTAACCAACAGGCTGGAAGGTTTGTTTAATCTTCATTATATGTTGCTACCGTGCCCGCTCCACAAAATAAATGGTACCGTTTTTATGCAGTTGAAAGCGCAGCATCCGCTTGCTGCTCGACAGAGCCATTTCTTGATAGGCTGCTCCTCTGTGTTATCAAAGTCAAGTCCATCTTACTTGTATCTGAAGCCTTTGGGAGCTGGAAGTCCGCAAAGTGAGTTACGCACCGGCAGGGTGGGCCAGCTAGGCATAAAGATCTAATCATTACAGTTCTCCGCGTTGAAGCCTTGTACCCAGGTGCCCCATAAAGGGACAGAAGAAAGCAGACAACGTTACGAGAAGACAATGTTGCTCTGCCGATCTGTCATTGTTCTTTCCCTGTTAGGTCTCTTTCAAATCTTTCTTTTGTTAAATGATCTGATCTTTACTTGGGATCAGTGTATCGTGTTTAACGGACAGCTTTATATTGGAATGCAGGAAAACAAAAACAACAACACTAGGCCATTTTAGAGGACAGAGGATGAAAATTACTCACAGAATATATGGTTTTCAATTTACTTCTTCAATTTTGGAAGGCAGTGAGGATTCGTGTTTTTATTCATTCATTAAAAACAAAACAAAACATTTCCCGGGTACCAAGTATGTACCATCTACTGAACTAAGCCCTGGGGGTTTAAAGATATATTTAGCGTGAGCCCATAGTAGAGAGGAGGAAGCACACGTAATTAAAATACTTGCAATTTATCACAAGTGGGGCTGTTGCAGAGCAGAAAGGTCTTCTGGAACCTCAGCTGTAGTGTTAGGAAGAGAGAGGGTGTCAGAGAAAACCTGATGTTTGAATAGGGTCCTTAAATGTGAGAAAGACTTTGCTGTGACCAAAGCCCTGGTCAAAATTCAAGGTTGGGAAGGAACGTGGGTATGCTGAGGGCTTGCAAAGTCCTTTAGAAGCAACACTGTCACTTGATAAAGGGGTTGAGGACACCTCCCAGGTGAATAGAAGCTGCAAGCATACCACGCGTGCGGGGTGGGGGGGGGGTTATAGAGTCAGGATCTAGATGTACTTCTGGGGGTAGAATAGCCTGATACGATAGATGTTATTATAGGAAGCAACCCAAGTGTCCATCAATGGATGAATAGATAGGCAAAATGTGGCATACATGTATAATGAACTATTATTCAGCCTTAAAAATGAAGAAAACTCTAAAATATGTTACAGCATGGGTCATTGCTGAGGACATTATGTTAAGAGAAATAAGCCAGTGACAAAAGGACAAATGTTGTATGATTCTGCTTATATGTGGTACGTACGTAGAGTCATCAGATTCATACACAGAAAGCAGAATGGTGGTTTTAAGGGGCTGGTGGGAGCAGGTAGTGGGAGTTGTTAAAGGGCACAGAGTTTCAGTTGGGAAAGATGAACAGGTTCTGGAGAAAGATGGTGGTAATGGTAGTACAATATGAATGTGCTTAATGCCACTAAACTAAACACTTAAAAATAGCTAAGACGGTAAATTTTATGTTATATATATTTTACCATAATAAAAGAATTCCTTTGACTCTTAAACTAAATTCTTAACAGAGGTTAATTAGAGGTCAGCACATGGGAGATTTAGTCTGGGGGTTTAGGTGACAGTAAATTCACCATGATGACGGTGAGATCGCTAGAAACAAGGCAATTGTACATAAAGTTTCCTTTGTAAGCTAATTCTGGACAGCAGTAGAGGGACTGTTTCTGCTGTGTCCTACATCATGAAATCACGTCTTGTCTGTTGTGTTCAGTGGAATATTATACTTTAAGAAGGATCTCAGCAATGGGAAGATTTTTTTAGTTTTTAACTGTAATTTTATATTTAAGAGAAAAGCAACCAAGACTGGTTAAAGGTCTGAACCAGGCCACTCTGGGAAGAGTTGAAGAACAAACACCATTTTAGGTTAGAAAATGGAAGCCTTTTATGGGATTGTTTTGGAAAATATACAGCATTCATTCATTCATTAATTCATTCATTCACTTTACTTAAGCTTCTAACTTAAGTCAGGCACTTCGCTATGAGCTCAAGATTGAATGGTGAGTAAGATACATGTTTTACAGTGAGGATATCAAAGTCTAGTGGGAAGGCAGTGACACATACACTGGAGACCATGAACTTGGTAACTGCTTCTGAAAGATATGAAGAAGGTACTGTGGTGCTCAGACCAGGGAGGCCAGCTCCTGAGTGAGAAGTGGGGAGAAGGAGAAGCTGTCCTTCCTGGGATCTAAGGATAAGTAGGAATAAGCCCAGGGAGGAAGGCCATTTCAGAACAAAACACAGTGATCCTTGAGTAGGCTGGAGAGGGAAGAGAATTTAGGAAGAGGGAAGAAGAATGCAGGCCATGAGGCTGGAAAGCAGGGTGAGTTGAAGCCTGAGAGCTCCAAGGAACGGAACAGATGTACTGAAGCAGAGAGTGGCCTGATTAATTCCATCTTTGCAAAAATATCAGGGAAGGACAGAGACTCTGCAGAATCAGCAAAGCATGAATCCTTCCCTGATATGGAGGAGAATATGAGTGTACAACAAAAGGTGGGACCAGACCAACCAATGTACGCATAGGCAGGAAAATTGTGGTTATGTGGGAGACAGAGCTTCCTAAGGATGAGTTGTCTGGAAAATAGGATAAATGCTACATGTAAATTTGCTGTTATTAGTGATGTTCAAGCAGAGACAAAAGAATTTCTATATGTCCTAGACAGAATTAGTAACAGTAGAGGGCAGTGGGTCTAAGCCTTGATGACACAGTTGCTGAGCCCAACCCCAGAACAATTAGACAGACTTCCTGGAATGGAGGCACGGTATGTGCAATTAAAAAAAAAAATCCGATTATTTGTGTAATGTATATAATTACTGAATCACTATGTTGTACACCTTAAACTAATAATATTGTATGCCAACTATACTTGAATGAAAAAAAGACTTGATTGATTTTAATTTGCAGGCAGCATTGAAACACAAATAGGTAAACTATAAGTTTCATTTTTTTGGTAGTTTATTATTCATCTTTTTTTTCTTTTTTTTAAATGTACATCCAAATTAGTCAGCATATAGTGCAACAATGATTTCAGGAGTAGATTCCTTAGTGCCCCTTACCCATTTAGCCCATCCCCCCTCCCACAACCCCTCCCGTAACCCTCAGTTTGGTCTCCATATTTATGAGTCTCTTCTGTTTTGTCCCCCTCCCTGTTTTTATATTATTTTTTTCCCCTTCCCTTATGTTTATCTGTTTTGTCTCTTAAAGTCCTCATATGAGTGAAATCATATGATATTTGTCTTTCTCTGACTGACAAATTTCGCTTAGCATATTACCCTCTAGTTCCATCCACATAGTTGCAAATGGCCAGATTTCATTCTTTTTGATTGCCCAGTAATACTCCATTGTATACACCACATCTTCTTTACATTGTATACACCACATCTTCTTTATCCATTCATCCATCGATGGACATTTGGGCTCTTTCCATACTTTGGCTATTGTCTATAGTGCTGCTATAAACATGGGGTGCATGTGTCCCTTCAAAACAGCACACCTGTATCCCGTGGATAAATGCCTAGTAGTGCAATTGCTGGGTCGTAGGGTAGTTCTATTTTTAGTTTTTTCAGGAACCTCCATACTGTTTTCCAGAGTGGCTACACCAGTTTACATTCCCACCAACAGTGCAAAAGAGATCCTCTTTCTCTGCATCCTCTCCAACATCTGTTGTTGCCTGAGTTGTTCATGTGAGCCATTCTGACAGGTGTAAGGTGGTATCTCATTGTGGTTTTGATTTGTATTTCCCTGATGATGAGTGAAGTTGAGCATTTTTTCATGTGTCAGTCGGCCATCTGGATGTCTTCTTTGGAGAATGTCTATTCATGTCTTTTGCCCATTTCTTCACTGGATTATTTGATTTTTGGGTGTTGAGTTTGATAAGTTCTTTATAGATTTTGGATACTAGCCCTTTATCTGATATGTCATTTGCAAATATCTTCTCCCATACTGTCGGTTGCCTTTTAGTTTTGCTGATGGTTTCCTTCACTGTGCAGAAGCTTTTTATTTTGATGAGGTCCCAGTAGTTCATTTTTGTTTTTGTTTCCTTTGCCTCCGGAGATGTGTTGAGTAAGAAGTTGCTGTAGGCAAGATCAAAGAGGTTTTTGCCTGCTTTCTCCTTGAGGATTTTGATGCCTTCCTGTCTTACATTGAGGTCTTTGATCCATTTTGAGTTAATTTTTGTGTATGGTGTAAGAAAGTGGTCCAGGTTCATTCTTCTGCATGTCGCTGTCCAGTATTCCCAGCACCACTTGCTGAAGAGACTGTCTTTATTCCATTGGATAGGCTTTCCTGCTTTGTCAAAGATTAGTTGGCCACATGTTTGTGGGTCCATTTTTGGGCTCTCTATTTTGTTCCATTGATCTGAGTGGCTGTTCTTGTGCCAGTACCTTACTGTCTTGATGATTACAACTTTCTAGTATAGCTTGAAGTGATGCCTCCAGTTTTGGTTTTCTTTTTCAGGATTGCTTTGGCTATTTGGGGTCTTTTCTGGTTCCATACAAATTTTAGGATTATTTGTTCTAGCTCTGTGAAGAATGCTGGTGTTATTTTGATAGGGACTGCATTGAATATGTAGATTGCTTTGGGTAGTATCAACATTTTAACAATATTTGTTCTTCCTATCCAGGAGCAAGGAATCTTTTTCCATTTTTTGTGTCTTCAGTTTCTTTCATAAGCTTTCTATGGTTTTCAGGGCATAGATTTTTCACTTCTTTGGTCATATTTATTCCTAGGTATTTTATGGTGCAATTGTAAATGGGATCAATTCCTTGATTTCTCTTTCTGTTGCTTCATTGTTGGTGTATAGGAGTGCAACCGATTTCTGTGTGTTGATTTTATATCCTGCAACTTTGATGAATTCATGAATCAGTTCTAGAAGTTTTTTGGTGGAATCTTTAGGGTTTTCCATATAGAGTACCATGTCATCTGCGAAGAGTCAAAGTTTGGCCTCCTCCTGGCTGATTTGGATGCCTTTTATTTCTTTGTGTTGTCTGATTGCAGAGGCTAAGACTTCTGATACCATGTTGAATAACAGTGGTGAGAGTGAACATCCCTGTCTCATTGCTGACCTTAGGGGGAAAGCTCTCAGTGTTTCCCCATTGAGGATGATATTAGCGTTGGGTCGTTCATATATGGCTTTTATGATCTTGAGGTATGATCCTTCTATCCCTACTTTCTTGAGGGTTTTTATCAAGAAAGGATGCTGTATTTTGTCAAATGCTTTCTCTGGATCTATTGAGAGGATCATATGGTTCTTGTCCTTTCTTTTACTGATGTGATGAATCACGTTAATTGTTTTGTGGATCTTGAACCAGCCCTGCATCCCAGGTATAAATCCCACTTGGTTGTGGTGAATAATTTTTTTAATGTATTGTTGGATCCGGTTGGCTAATATCTTGTTGAGGATTTTTGCACCCATGTTCATCAGGGAAATAGGTCTATAGTTCTCCTTTTTAGTGGGATCTCTGTCTGGTTTTGGAATCAAGGTAATGTTGGCTTCATAGAAAAAGTTTGGAAGTTTTCCTTCCATTTCTATTTTTTGGAACAGCTTCAAGAGAATAGGTGTTAACTCTTCCTTAAATGTTTGGTAGAATTCCCTGGAGAGCTCTTGTGTTTTGGGAGATTTTTGATTACTAATTCGATTTCCTTACTGCTTATGGGTCTGTTCAAATTTTCTATTTCTTCCTGTTTCAGTTTTGGTAGTGTATATGTTTCTAGGAATTTGTCCATTTCTCCCAGGTTGCCCAATTTATTGGCATATAATTGCTCATAATATTCTCTTACTATTGTTTTTATTTCTGCTGTGTTGGTTGTGATCTCTCCTCTTTCATTCTTGATTTTATTTATTTGAGTCTTTTCCTTTTTCTTTTTGATGCAAACTGGCTAGTGGTTTATCAATTTTGTTAATTCTTACAAAGAACCAGCTTCTGGTTTCATTGATCTGTTGTTTTTTTGGTTTTGATAGGATTGATTTCTGCTCTAATCTTTATTATTTCCTGTCTTCTGCTGGTTTGGGTTTTATTTGCTGTTCTTTTCCCAGCTCTTTAAGGCATAAGGTTAGGTTGTATATCTGAGATCTTTCTTCCTTCTTTAGGAAGGCCTGGATTGCTATATACTTTCCTCTTATGACCACCTTTGCTGTGTCCCAGAGGTTTTGGGTTGTGGTGTTATCATTTTTATTGGCTTCCATATACTTTTTAATTTCCTCTTTAACTGCTTGGTTAGCCCATTCATTCTTTAGCAGGATGTTCTTCACTCTCCAAGTATTTGTTACCTTTCCAAATTTTGTCTTGTGGTTGATTTCGAGTTTCATAGTGTTGTGGTATGAAAATATGCACAGTATGATCTCGATCTTTTTGTACTTGTTGAGCGCTTCTTTGTGTCCCAGTGTATGGTCTATTGTGGAGAATGTTCCATGTGCACTGGAGCAGAATGTATATTCTGCTGCTTTAGGATGAAATGTTCTGAATATATCTGTTAAGTCCATCTGGTCCAGTGTGTCATTCAAAGCCATTGTTTCCTTGTTGATTTTTTGATCAGATGATCTGTCCATTGCTGTGAGTGGGGTGTTGAAGTCTCCTACTATTATGGTATTACTATCGATGAGTTTCTTTATGTGTGTGATTAACTGATTTATATATTTGGGTTTTCCCACATTTGGCACATAAATGTTTACAATTGTTAGGTCTTTTTGGTGGATAGACCCCTTGATTATGATATAATGCCCTTCTGCATCTCTTGATACAGTCTTTACTTTAAAGTCTAGATTGTCTGATATAAGTGTGGCTACTCCTGCTTTATTTTGTTGACTATTAGCCTAATAGATGGTTCTCCATCCCCTTATTTTCAATCTGAAGTTGTCTTTAGGTCTAAAGTGGGTCTCTTGTAAATAGCATATAGATGGATCTTGTTTGCTTATCCATTCTGTTACCTTATGTCTTTTGATTGGAGCACTGAGTCCATTTACGTTTAGAGTGAGTACTGAAAGAGGAATTTATTGCCATTATGATGCTTGTAGAGTTGGAGTTTCTTTGGTGTTCTCTGGTCCTTTCTAATCTTTGTTGCTTTTGGTATTTATTTATTTATTTATTTATTTATTTATATTTTCATCTTTTTTTCCCTTCAGAGACTCCCCCTTAAAATTTCTTGCAGGGCTGGTCTAGTGGTCACAAACTCCTTTAACTTTATTTGTCTGGGAAACTTTTTATGTCTCCTATTTTGAATGACAGCCTTGCTGGATAAAGAATTTTTGGCTGCATACTTTTCTGATTCAGCATATTGAATATATCCTGCCACTCCTTTCTGGACTGCCAAGTTTCTGTGGATAGGTCTGTTGCATACCTGATCTGTCTTCCCTTGTAGTTTAGGGACTTTTTTTTCCCCTTTCTGCTTTCATGATTCTCTCCTTGCCTGAGTATTTTGTGAATTTGACTACGATATGCCTTGTTGATGGCTGGTTTTTGTTGAATCTAATGAGGGTCCTCTGTGCTTCCTGGATTTTGATTTTTGTGTGTTTCCCCAGGTTAGGAAAGGTTTCTGCTATGATTTGCTTGCTTAACCCTTCTACCCCTATGTCTCTCTCTTCCTTTTCTGGGACCCCTATGATTCTGATGTTATTCCTTTTTAATGAGTCACTGATTTCTCTAATTCTTAAATGCTCTTTTGCCTTAATCTCCCTTTTTTTTCCCCTGCTTCATTATTCTCCATAAGTTTGTCCTCTATATCGCTGATTCTCTGTTCTGCCTCATCCATCCTTGCCACCACTGCATCCATCCATGATTGCAGCTCAGGTATAACATTTTTTTATTTCATCCTGACTAGTTTTTATTTCTTTTATCTCTGCAGAAACGGATTCTAGTCTATTTTCAACTCAGGTAGTATTCTTATTATTGTGATTCTTTTTTATTTATTTTTGAGACAGGGAGAGACAGAGCATGAACAGGGGAGGGTCAGAGAGAGGGATACGCAGAATCTGAAACAGGCTCCAGGCTCTGAGCTGTCAGCCCAGAGCCCGACGCAGGGCTCGAACTCACGGACCGTGAGATCATGACATGAGCCGAAGTCGGCCGCTTAACCAACTGAGCCACCCAGGCGCCCCCTTATTATTGTGATTCTAAATTCTGGTTCAGACATCTTGCTTGTATCTGTTTTGGTTAAATCCCTGGCTGTCTTTTCTTCGTGCTCTTTCTTTTGGGGTGAATTCCTTTGTTTCATCATTTTGAAGGGAGAAAAGGAATTAATGAGGTAGAAAATTTAAAAAAACTAAAATTAAAAAAATATTAAAATTAAAAAATTAAACACACACACACACACAATCGAATAAATGATGCTAGATCCTAGGTGTGTTTTGGTCTGGGTGTTGAGAGTGGTTTGATAGACTAGAGATAAAAGTGGGGGATAAGGAAATTATTTGAGAATTTGAAAAAAATGAATACACTGAAGTAGACTAAAGTGAAATGATGGAAGTAAGATAGAATTTGAAAAAGTTCACACAAAATAAAGAATATAGTAGAAAAAAATTAAAGAAAAATATTTTTAGTGAAAATTAAAAATAAAAATGAATTTTTTCTGTTTCTGTACTCAAGAAAAGAAAAGAAATGAAACTGAAAAAAAAGGAAATCGCTTGAAAATTTGAAAAGGTGAATACACTGTAGTGGTAAAATGATGGAAATAAAATAGAATTTGAAAAAATTTACATAAAAGTAAAAAGTATAGTAAAAACTTAAATGAAAATATTTTTAATAAAAATTGAAAATAAAAAGGAATTTTTTCTCTTTCTATATTCACGAAAAAGAAGTGTAAAAGAGAAAAAAAAAAAGAAAGAAAATTGAATAGATGGACCTGCTAGCAGATTGAAATCAGACTGAAATTACTTCGTTTTCCCCTAGAAGTCAGTCTATGTAGAGCCTTATAGTCCATAAACTAAGCCCTGGGTAAGACTTGTGTTCTTGAGAGCAAGGTGGGCCCAGTCGGGCGGGGCTCGGTGTGACAGCTCCGTTCTCCACTAGATGGCGCTGCTAGCCTCCTGGGGTGGATGGTGGCGGCGCTCGTAAGTATGCGCGTGCGCGGGAGCGTGAAAATGGCGTCCTCCAGCCACCCTGTCTGTTCTCCCCGATCAGCAATCGCGCACCTGTCCTCTGTCTTCAGCTTCTGTCCACTCCCTGCTCTTTCACTGTCCGTGACCAAGCCTCAGGCAGTACCTCTCTCCCAAGTTTTGTCTCAGATGCGGCTGTTTTCCCCACCCCTTACTTCTGAAGGACTGCGGCTTTGGCCTGTTCAGCCCCTGTGCGGGAGGGTCTTGCCAAGCACTGGCCGAATGAGCAACAGCCGAAAGTCGGCTGAACCCAGGACCGCTTGTGGGACCCTGCTGCTGCCGGAGCCCCCAGACTGCGGCCAGGTGCCAGCCTGCCCCAGAAAAAGGTCGCAAGATGGTGTCGCAGCAGCGTCTCAGGGATTATGGAAAATCACAACACACGCCTGGCAGCGGGCTTCACCCTCGACGACCTTGTTCCAGCACCAGCGACTGTGGCCGTTTTCCGGGGTCTGCCGGGACCAGGTGGCTTCAACAGTCTCCACCAAATGTCCTTCCAGCAGTGGAGCCGCTTCTCCCCGTGTGGCCCGAGCGCCTCCCGGACCCCACTCTGCTCCTGGGGATTCGACCTTCCCACCCGAGCACCGCCAGGTAGGGAGCTGCGGAGTTGCAGTCTCTGTGCCTCCCTTGTTTACAGTCTTAATGGCACTTAAACCCTCTCCTTTCTCCTTTCTCCCTTTTTATTTCAGTCCCTGAGGCTGTTTCCAATTTTCCACTTTTTCTCCACCTGCTTTTGGGGAGGGGTACTTTTCCTATATTCTCCCTCCCTTCCGTCCTCTCTTTGCCCACAAAAGCACCTCCCTTCCTGCGGCTTCTCACTCCCCAAGTTCACCTCTCCTCGCCACGTACCTGCTGAATTCTGTGGTTCAGGTTGTGCAGGTTGTGTTGTGTTAATCCTCAGATCAGTTTTCTAGGTGTGCAGGATGGTTTAGTGTTGGTCTGGCTGTATTTCACGGACGCGAGACACACAAAAAACTTCCATGCTGTTCCGCCATCTTGGCTCCCCCCCATAAGTTTCACTTTTTAAATTTCAGTAATCATGTGGCCATAATAAAATAATCAAATGGAGAAGTCTTTTGTATATAATAGATCATGCTATCTTGTATATAGTACACATTTAATAGCTTCTCATACTCGTGTGCGGGTTTGGGAGAAGGACAGATGTCGATGGATGGGCAATACTTTGTGGGAAAGAGCGCTGAAAGTTGAACCTCACTGGCCAGTGAGCTCAGCACAGTGGCTGAATTGTGTTTCCTCCACTTGCTTTGTCCAGAGCTCCCTTTTCTGCCTTAGAAAGCATGGAATGGCTTAAGAAGTTTGGATATTTTACTTGTGAGATAAAGTTTCAAAATTCAGCCCATTTTCTATCAAGATACAAGAACACTTCAAACCGTTTGCTGTATCGTAGTACTTCAAACATCCCTTCCGACCCTGAACTTGTCTGTCCGCTGTTGAGTGTTTTGTTCAAACATGAAGTCAACAGTGTAATAGGTCCTACTAAAATAAATGACTATTGATCATTTCCTATTATGTCATCCTCTAACTCTGCTTGAATAGAGTGCTTTTATTCTTACTCTATTTGATCTTTTTCTTTTATTTGAAAAAATAACAACAAACAAAAGGCCTTTTGAACTTTTGAAAGAAGGCTTAGAAAAAAATAGAATCCTATTATGAGAAACCCACCCAAACATTGATAGAATTCATTCATTTGTCAGATAGTTGTTGAACACCAAGTAAATGCCAGGCTGAGCATCCGAGCGGTGAACAATTCCTAAATCTCTGTCCTCACAGGTCTTTGCTTTTAAATGGGGGGAGGCACCCCAGAAACAGCATCTGAAGTAAGGACTATGAGAAAATGCTGAACGTGTAGACAGTGAAGACATTTCAAAACAAATATCATCTACGGGGACATAAGTAAGCAACCTACAAAACAAAGCCATATTTTCAGTTAGCATTATAGGCACTAAAGATAATGAAAAAGGGAAATATGCTAGGGAATGGAGTGGGGGCAACTTGAGCTGGGTTGGTCAACACAGACTTCAAAATCCAAACATGTTTGTCATGGATTTTTCCCAAATATGAAGAGGTTATTCCTATTTGAGGTGGGAATAACCAAAATACCGGTTCCTTTCTGGTGGGTGAGTTGGTCCTGGGTAGTCTAGAATCATACCATTGCCCAGCCCCAGCCTTCCTGGGAGATGATGAGGCTCTTCCAAGATTGTTTCATTGCCTTGGGAAGAAGCCTACAGGAGCCCTGGATCTTGCTCCCACACCATTCCTCCACATTTAGGGCTCCTGTGCCTGCATCCCACAGCACGTTTCTCACCAAGACCCTTTTCCCATGGTTGTTCAGAGATACTTCAGGATTTTCCAGCCCTCGTTTTTATTTTGAACATGCTCTAGGAAGTTACTTTTATTTCCCCCGTGTTTCAAGATTTTTATACGGGCATAATTTTTATTAGTGGTAAAGCCATCCTAACTGTAGGCTGGAAACAATCATAGTGTTTCTGTCAAACATGTTCGGGTTGTGCTAGACTTCCTGGCTTTCATGCTCTAGCCATACCAGGTTCCAATGCGTGGCATCGGCATGGTGTTTGATATGAGACACCTGTCTAATGTGTCTATCGTGATCATTTTCAACTGCCAGAAGTATGTCAAAATGCTCAGCCTCTGCTTCAGCCCTGTGTATCATAAAACACCCAGCTCCTATGGCCTAGAGTTGGCACATGACTTAAATATGTGCTATCTTCTTCACAATGGCCACTGTATAGGCATTCTCTCTCTCTCTCTCTCTCTCTCTCTCTCACACACACACACACACACACACACACACACACACACACACATACCCTCGTGTAGGTCATAGTCCATATGTGAAGCTGTTTGCTTCACTTGTCTATGCTTTTGTTCCCAAACATCTCAGGGCTCCTTCCATCCCAACCCTTTGCCTTTTTCCTCATTGTACTTAGACTTATTCTTGTTCCTGATGCTTGAAGTCCCTCCCTCCCATGTAACTGTATCTCACACTTACCCTCCTATCAGCACCTCCTGGTTGCCAAGGAAAACTACCCTCCTCTGGCCGAGGCTGGGGGGCGGGGGGGACTAGTGCTGGATAAGGCTTTAGGAATTTGGTAATATAAACACAAATTTGGAAATATAAACATAAGCGTGTATTTCCCTGATTTAAAGACAATATCCATGCAACTTCCAAATTTATAAAAGACAGATGAGGGAATAGTTATTGTTCTTCAAAGGCATTTTTCTCTTACAAAAGAGTTTATCATAGAATTCTCGTGCAATTTAAACATAATTTGATTAACAAGAATTTAACTTCTATGAAACTTTTCAGCAATACACTGTGTGGAGTCGTACACTTTATTATTACATCCTTCAAAAATCATCACCACCACCACCATCATCATCATCATCATCATCATCATCATTTAGGTTGAGTAGTGAATGATGGCTGCTATGACATTTGGTTAAATCTGGACTACACTAAATACAATGTTTGGCTATGTTAATTGTAGAATAAAATAATTTTCTGTACTCTCATTGAAAGTGGAAAATTCTGGGATGAAGTGGGAGAGTATATCCAGTAGTGTGGAGAGTGTGGGGATAATTAATTAGAATGAACCGACTTTTAGGATAAAAAGATGATCCCCAATCAAAATGGCATATTCTGTGAGTTTCAAAGAGCAGGGGTGGGGAAGTGTGCATGGATCTATCTACTTTTTTTTTTAATCCAACATGCTTCTTTTATTACACTCTTGCAAGATGGTTGATTATTGTTTGGTGTTACCATGGGTGTCCACTCGCCCACAATATCCTTGATCGCTGTGTACCTAAATGTAGTATTATCTGAAAGTGCTTATGAGTGGCATATTTAGAATATACCTAATTGTTTTTCTTTTGGGCTGTTTCAGTTTTCAGGAATCCTGGGTGTTCTCTTTTCCTCAGGAGATGAGTCCACACTGACTTGCTTTTCTTTTCATGGATGGTACTCTGAAGTCATAAGCAAATAAAATGATTTGATGGTAAAATATAGTCAAATACGCTAACATAAAATGCAACGCCGATCGGTCACCTATCTGCACTGGTAACAAGTACACAATCCAAGTGCAGAAAGCACCTGTCTCAAGTTGCAGCCCATCTCCCCTTGAGGCTAAGTTTCTGATGTACCTCCATCCCTACATGTTAGAGTTTTTTTGCGTCTGTCTTCTCCCAGGTCAAAACGCTTTTGTGATGTAGTCAGGCTGGGGTCGTACCCTAGCGTCGGAGCTGATGGCTGCCCTCCCGTGCGCACCGAGGTATCACATCTGCCACAGTCACATCTGCAGCTTTGTCAGCAGGTGTCATCCGGCTGTTGTCAGTCAGCGTCCCGGAAGCCTGAGCTGCTCAGCACCACTGGCCAACGCACTTGACTCCATCTTTCACGAAACACCACACTGCTCCTGCTCCCTGTGGGCATCGCATCTAGAATTAGGTGCCAGCTCAAACCCCCCATTAGGTAGCAGTCTTATCGGTCCTGCCTTCTGTTCACGCCACAACTGGCAGAGACCCAGGACAACTTCCCTTAGGTTTTCTTTTTAGCCAGAAAAGGAAATGTGGAGGATCTGATCTAACTCTATAATATCTTTCCCCGAATCACTGCCAGAAATTTGCTTCGGTTTCCATGGCGCTCAGCTATGCTATTGCTTTAAGCCGAGTTACTGTTACTTCTTCTCTCTTTTGAGAGAAACCATAGTTCAGAATCTCTTCATCTTTGATTTGTGATTTTGAAATCCTTTTCTGATTAGACAATGTTTTTGTTTGTAAAATAGTCCCCACTTAGACCATCAAAAATATATAAAAACAGTGCAGAAGAGAGAGTAGCATTTAAAAGGAATGCAAGTGTATAGATTTCTCTAACAGTAGTATTGTTGTGTTTCCCCCATGGCTTTCTCAATGCATGACCTTCTTTTTAGTTAACCCGAAAAATCTTGTCCATTAAAGATCAGCTTTGTTCTGTTCCTGTCCCTTAAACTATGTGTATACATTTTTTCATGCTTTCCTATAGCATGAGAGTAACAAACTCATCTTCCTGTATACGTTCAACCCTTCTAACTGTTAACTGGCTCCCGTGCCTGACTTGTTTATGCCTCAGTTACATATAAAGATCCTACAAATATGCTACGCATTTGCTAGAGAGCTGGAGACCCATGTGACAAAGCCAGCTTGGTCCTACTCTCATGGAGCTCCTAGTTTTGCTCGGTACATTACTCACCCACCCTTACCCCCAGCATTTTCATTTCTACTTTCTTTTTAGGTCCTTCTCTTTTGCTTTAAATGTTTTCCCATTTAAATTAAAAGATTTTTTTTGACTTATTTCTGATGCCCTAGTTCCTCTTCTTTCCCTTCCTATCTGCTCACTCCATTCTCCTTCAGTTTTTTTCAGAAACTTGCCTGATCCAGTGTAACATATTTCTTGATGAAACTTGCCTGCTCAAAAAAATCAAAAAAAGGAACCTGTTGCATTGTCAATTCATGAGCCCATCTTTGGAGGTTTCTGGGACAACATGTCTAGGCTGGGGCCAGGGAGTCTATAATTTTAATAAACCACATACATGACTCTGAATACTAGGCAATTTAGGTCACACCAGACTACACAACTTGCAATTCTGATATTTACCCAATCTTTCTCCTCTACCTAATGTGGATACTCCCTGTATTCTACTCTCCTGGTCTTGCTCTCCTCTTCTTTCCTGCTGTCTTCCAGAGAGACCACCTGAAAACCATGCAGATATTAAAGCCCCTGCTTCATAATCCAATCTCTGGTCCATATCCAGAACCTGAATCTTGCTAATCATTGTATTTCCAGACTTTACTCCTGCCTTTTCATCAGCCTAGTGGGTATTTCCCCATAGGCTTCACCATTGCTCAAATTCAGCATGTCCAAATGAATTCATCAATTACTTCATCTCCGACTGGCTTCTCCTCTAGGCTTTCTGGTTTCTATTCATGCCTATCATTTACTCACTCACCTGGGTGTCAAATCCCAGAGTTACTCCTGATTCCTACCTCTTCCATCCCATGTCCAGCCAGACACTCTCCTGTCAATTCTTTCTGCACAATGTCTCTTGTATTTCTCTCTTTCTGTTTGACTACAGTTGTTTCTGTTAAGGTCCTTTATACTTCATATTACAATTGTTGCCATAGCTGTCTGCCTCACCTCCCTGATTTCAGATCTTATCCAGAGATTCAAATTTATCCTACTCTGTCCTAATGCTCCATTTTACCAGGATGCCAACATTCTAATTTAAAAGGAGAAAGCTATCTGTCAAGGGGATACGCATACTGGGGCCAGCTAATTTGCTTCTTGAAGGTGAGCTCTATGGAAAGCCAAATTGTAATCAGAAGGATGATTGGTGTATATGGCATCAGAGTAGGGGAGTTAATTACAGAATTGAGCTGTCTAATGATATGAAGAGAAGTTAGCTGGCTACATTGGCCTCCACAAGGAAGATAAGTGTATCACTCAGACTAGATATGTCATGTCCTTGCACCAGAGCACCCTCTTGCTTGATTGTGTTTGGACTGATGTTGCTAACACTAACTCTGTGATTGTCACCTTTCTGTGTCTCCATAGCTGATCCCATATGAACGGCCATTGGAGACATTAACATATCCATTCAGTTACCATCAAAGTAAGTGACCTGGGAGCCCTCCTCTCATTTATGCTACTTTCATACATCTTTGCTCTGACCCACTACACATTGGTTGTACATCTAATTCCTGAATGGTGGCCTGATGCTCTTTATTTCCAAGTTCTTAGAGGAAAAATAACATCCCAGTAGCCACCGTTTATCAAGAGTGGTAATATAATGACACTAATGAATTAGGAAGAAATCACCCACAACCTCACACCCTTTAAAGATTATCACTAACATTGTTTGTACGTTCTCTTTCTATTTTATTAGGCATTTTATATCATTATAATTATAGTATGATATCCATAGATGATGCTGTTCTCTTCATTCCAGCTTTCCCAGTGGAAGACAGCTGAAAATCAAAACTGAGAGGCTAGAAAAGACTAAGAAAACAAAAGCTGAGATATAGGAGGGTTGATAAGGGCAGGTGCAAGGAGATAATAAATTAGAGAATTAAGAATAAATTCGGTGTAAGAGATACGACTGAAGAGGTTGGCAAAATCCTTTCTACAAAACTAATGATGAAACTGAACAAAACTGTCAAACACATTTCTGGCTCTAAAAATTGGCCAAAAGCAAATAATAAATTTAGACACATTTATTGACAGAAAAACTCTTCCTGAACTTCAGGTATGAACAGTAAAAGTCGATGGCGTTCTTGTTTAGTGACAAGTGCAGCCCGGTAGGTGTGTCTATTCTAGAAGGATGGGGTTGACTGCAAAAACCAGCAGCTCCACTATGGGGGCTGATTTGATTTAGAGCGGAAGGAAAGAAATCCACACTCAGGGGCGTTGCCAGTGAAAGTAGCCATCTTGGAAGGAGATGCACAGGGTGGGACTAAGGTTACAGTCCTGGTTGGGGGAAGCGGCAGACTGATGGATTCTCCAGAAATTTTAACAGGGAGATCTTAAAACTCAAAGAGCCATAGACATAGTAGATAAACTCTTCTTACCCCCTGGCTGACCAGGAGGCTGCATTCATGTGCAGGAGTTACCAGAGAGAGTACAAACTGCATGTAGGCTTTGGGAAGATGTGAGGGGGCCTGGGGAAAGTAAAAGCCATCAGGCTTGAAAATGCCTGAACTTCAGGGGTGCCTGGGTGGCTCCATTGGTTAAGTGCCCAACTCTTGATCTCAGCTCAGGCCGTGATCTCACGGTTCATGAGTTTGAACCCCGCATCAGGCTCTGTGCTGGTCATGCAGAGCCTGCTTGGGATTCTCTCTCTCTCCCTCACTCTCTGAACCTCCCCACCCTCCTCCCCACCACCCCCGCTCATGTGTGTGCATGCATGTGCTCTCTCTCTCCCAAAATAAATAAATAAACTTAAAAAAAAAAAAAAGAAAGAAAACCCCTGAACTTCAAATGTGTTTCCAAACCATGCATGGATCCATCTGCATAGGGTTGAACCTAATAGGCATGAGATATTTGAGCGCAGCTTTGAACCAATCATTAGCTGACTATTAAGCCTGCAGACACATAGGCAAACTCTAGAAAGTCAGGCTAGAAAGTGAAAATAAGAGACATCAGCAGCTGCACATCATGGGGAATACAGATATGGCAGATTTAGTCCAGAGAAAATTACTAACAACAAACAAAACAAAACCAGACCAAAAATTCCAGCAACACAACTCTCTTACACAACACACAAAAATCCGAATCTGCAATATATTACCTGAGATGCTCAATTTTCAACACAATATTATGCAGAGTCATGCAGAGAAGCAGGAAAGTGTGACCCACACCGAGAGAAGAAAGTCAACATTATAAATTACAATGTTTATAGTAAGTCTAGATGTTGTATTTATCGAACCAAGATGTCAAAGGTGGTATTATAAATATGCTCCAAGAACTAAAGGGAACCATGTTTAAAAAATTAAAGGAAAATATGACAATGACTCAACAAATAGAAAACATCAATAAAAATAGAAACTTTTAAAAGAAACAAATGGAAATACTAATGTTAAAAGATATTAATTGAAATGAAAAATGCACTAAATAGATTCAACAGCAAACTTAGTACGCCAGAAGAAAGGACCACTGCTCTTGCAGATACACCAATCAAATTTATCCAATTTAAAGAACGGAGAAAGAGAATATAGAGGAAAAATTAACAGACTCTCAGAGATAAGTAGGGCAATATTAAGTTTACCAACATATGTATAGTGGGAGTCTCAGAGGGAGAAAAGAAAGAAGCAGAGAGAATATTTGGAGAAATATGGCCAAAACATCCCAAATTTGATGACAAATATCCAAGAGTTCAACAGATAATAAAGACAGAAGTGAACTTCCTTAACCTGATAGATGGTGTCTATGAAAAACATACAGCTAACATTATATTTTATCATGAAAGACTGAATGTTTTTTGTCTTAAGAACCAGAAAACAGGATGTTAACTATCACCATTGTACTCAATATTGTATTGGACGTATAATAATAAAGAGGCAGGAAGAAAAAAGGAAAGACAGAAAAAGAGAGAGAAGGGAAGGGGAAGAGAGAAGAGGGGAAGAGAAGGAAGGTCATCAGGTTTGAAAGGAAGAAGTAAAACAGTTGTTTTTTTTTTATTGTCAGATGACATTATCTTGTAGAAGGACAATCTTAAGGAATCAGCAAAAATTACTAAAACTAATAAATGAGTTTAGCAAGGTTACAGAATACAAAATCAATATACCAAAATCAATTTTAAAATACCAGCAGCAAACAATACAAAAATGAAATTAAGATAATTTCCTTCACAGTAGTATCAAAAAGAATAAATATTAAGAGATAAATTGAACAAAAAGAAAAAGACCTATATACGGAAAACCATAAAATATTACTGAGAGAAATTTAAAAAGATATAAATAAGTAGAGAAATATCCCATGTTTATTGATGGGAAATAATAATTAAGATGTCAATTCTCCCCAAGTTGATCTATAGAATCAACAGAATCTTTTTTTAAAATAGGCTTCATACCCAACACAGAGCCTGGGCTCGTGACCCTGAGATTAAGATCTGAGCTGAGATGAAGAGTTGGACACTTAACAGACTGAGCCACCCAGACGCTCCATTCAACAGAATCCTTATCAGAATTCCAGCAGCATTTTTGGAGAAATTGATAATATGGTCCCAAAATTTATGTGGAAATGCAAAGGAAATAGAATTGCCAAGACATTTTTGAAAAATAAGAACAAAGCCAGAGCACTGATAGTGCCAAATTCAAAAATTTGCTATAAAGTCACAGAATCAAGAGTGTGTGGAATTTGCCTAAAGATAAATATGCAATTCAACAAAGCAGAATTCAGAACCTAGGAAAAATTGTTACACTACTAGTCATTAATATTTTGTACTTAAACATTTTTCCTCTGAGATCATTGTAGATCCACATGTAGTTGTGATATAGAACACAAAGAGATCGCACGTATTCTTTACTCAGTTTCCCCAATGGTAACATCTTGCAAAACTATAGTGCAATATCATTGCCAGGATACTGTCATTGATAGAGAACATTTCCATCACCACAAAGATTCCTCTTGTTTCCTTTATAGTCCCACCCACTTCTGTTCCCTACTCTCATTCTTGACCTCTGGCAATGACTAGTCCATTCTCCGTTTCTATAATTTTGTCATTTCAAAACTGTTATAGAAGTGAAATCATATATGTGACCTTTTGAAACTGGAATTTTTATTTATTTATTAAATTTATTTGGGAGAGAGAGAGAGAGCTTGTGCACATGCACGTGCATGTGAGTGGGGGGAGGGGCAGAGGGAGAGAGAGAGAGAGAGAGAGAGAGAGAGAGAGTCCCAAACAGGTTCTGCACTGTCAGCACAGAGCCCAACTTGGGGCCATATCTCACAGACCGTGAGGCCATGACCTGAGTCGAAATCAGACGCTTAACTGACCGAGTCACCCAGGAGCCTTGAAACTGGAATTTATAGTCAGCACCATTCTCTAGGGGTTCGTCCCAGTTGAGGGTGTCAACAGTTTTTCTTTTTTTTATTGCTGAATTTTTCCTTTTGGTTTTATTGCTGAGTAGTACTCATTGTGCATATCTACCAACAATTTGCGTAAGCAATCACCTGTTAAAGGACATTTTAGTTGTGTCCATTTTTTGGCTGTTACAAAAAAGTTTGCTCAGAACATGTATACAGGTTTTTGAATGACATAAGTTTTTATTTCTCTGGGATAAATGCCCCAAAGTGAAATTGCTGGTTTTATAGTAGTTGCATGTTTATTTTCTAAAGAAACCGGCAAATGACTTTCCAGATTTGCTGTACCATTTTACAGCCCCACCAGCAATATCTGAGTGATCCAAATTCTCTGCAGCTTTGCCAATATTTGGTATTATCACCATTTTTTAAATTGTAGCCATTTGAAAGAAGTGTAGTGATATCTCCTTGTGGTTTTAACTTGCATTTTTCTACTGGTTCTGCTAATACATACTGTCTTAATTATTACAGCTGTATCCAAGACCTTAATAATGGATAGTTACATTCCTCCCACTTTATTTTTTTTTTCCCAAGGTTGTTTTAGTTGTTCTACTTCCAGTCAATTGATTTTTGAGAAATATGTAAAGATATTTCAATGAGGAAAAGAAGTACTTTCAACAAACGGATCTATGGCAATTCAGATATACATACTATATCTGAACTTAGACTCTTATCTCACATCACACACAAAAGTTAGTTTAGATGGATCCTAGACCTAAATGAAACATCCCAGATTATAATTCCAGGAGAAAATATAAAGGAAATCTTTGTGGCCTTGGGTTAGGCAAAAATATCTTATCTTTGATATCAAAAGCACAATCCATAAACGAGAAAGACTTCATCAACAGTAAAAGCTTTTGTTCTTTTTTTTTTTTTAATTTTTTTTTCAACGTTTTTTATTTATTTTTGGGACAGAGAGAGACAGAGCATGAACGGGGGAGGGGCAGAGAGAGAGAGGGAGACACAGAATCGGAAACAGGCTCCAGGCTCCGAGCCATCAGCCCGGAGCCTGACGCGGGGCTCGAACTCACGGACCGCGAGATCGTGACCTGGCTGAAGTCGAACGCTTAACCGACTGCGCCACTCAGGCGCCCCAAAGCTTTTGTTCTTTAAAAGACTCCAGTTTAATAAGTGATCACTATTGTTTCACTCTGCTTTTAGGAAAGCCTGACTTAGAAAAGGAATGAAACCTAAGTTATTTATTCCTAGACTCTTCCTATATCTCTCCAAGAATAAGTAAACACAGAATTCTCTTGAGTAATGCAAGTTAGTGAGCTGGAATAAAGGAGGCAGATAGATACCAAAAGATCATTTTTCTTCCCTAAACTTTCAAAGTTGGTATTTGTTATACAGCCAAGCATTTCCTAAATGTAGCTCACAGTCAACCACTGAAATACTGAGGAATCACATGTCATTGTACCTCTCCAACTTGTGATATGTGAATGATATAATGTGAGTGCTTACTTTTGCTTAAAGACCTCAAATTCTCTTCTGATGAGCAAATACTATTCTTCAACTTGAATCACGATTGTTTACAAATTCATTACATCCTGTATCTATGCTTCACCTACCTGCACAGAGATCATGTAATTCTAAAGGAAATGTGCTGATTTTGTACCTGTATCAATTCCGAGAACAGTTGTATGATCATTAGTTTGAGTCCCTGAGATGGAATCATCAAAGTCTACTCAGTAGCAAGAAATTATGTGATTCTTGTCTTTTTCAAACATATTTCATATTCTTTTTTTTAAGCTTATTTATTTATTTTGAGAGAGAGAGCGTGCGCGCAAGCATGAGTGGGGTAGGAGCGGAGAGAGAGAGAGAACTCCAAGTGGGCTCTGATTCATGAACCGTGAGATCATGATCTGAGCCGAAATCAACGGTCAGATGCTTAACCCACTGAGTCACCCAGGTGCCCCTAACATATTTTATATTCTGCTGGTGATGAACTACCTTCTGTTGGCAATAATGATTTCTCAACAGGACAAAGGTAGTATTACTTTCTATTTATAAGCACGCAATCCCAGTCTCTTAAGATTCTTTAGTGTACACCAGCCCTCAACATTTCCACAGCCAGCCATGAGTGCTTATATAATCAACTGAGCCCAATCACTTAAGGGTGACTTTGTTGATGACCTTGTCAGAGGCATTCTGTTTGGCAAGCAGGGTTGATGGACTCTTGGCCAGCACCAAAGTGACAGAAAACACTTCTGTCACAGTGAATTCACTTCTTTGATTCACAGAGCTCATATTAGAGATTGGGTTGCCAAAACTGATGTTCAGTAGTATAGCAAATCATACTTCTGCATCCTGGACTCATTTCTTCCCAAGGTGTTTTGAGTGGTCCCCTGTGGTTAAATTTGTAGAAGAGGCCTCATTAGAATGACACAGAGTGCCCCATAGTTGAATATTTAGCCTGGTTTCAATCTCCAAGTGACACTACTGTCCCTTTTTGCTGAACTCTGATTTGTTTCACAATCTGCTTACTTTGGCAGATCATATTGATAGGAATCTTTTCCAAAGATGGAAGAGGCATATGGGGAGAAGTAAGAATGATGATAAAGCTATAAACCACACAGGCTCTCATGTCAGATATTTTATATTGAAAACTCAAGCTCCACCTCAGGTGATCATGGGCAGGTCAACTAATCTAAGACTCATCTTTAAAAATTGAGCACAAAGAAGATAATATAGGTAGACCGCTTAGCATAGGCTTAGCAGATAGTATATGCTCAATAAATGTTAGTTGGTATCAGTTAATTTTTTCCAGATTTTAAATTCATGATGACAAAGTTTTTCAGGCCAAATATCTTCTTCACCAAAGTTTAACGTCTGAAGAACAGTGAAAAAGAAATGATGTACTAAAGCGTTGAGCTGGTCATTCTACTTAACTTTTTAGATTATTTAAGATATGCTTACGTGATGCTGCACCTCACATTTGGGGAATTTGATTAATGTGCTGAGTTTACGTTTTTAGAAATTGATGTGGCTACTTTATTATTTTTTTTAAAGCTATTTATTTAGTCATTTGATCATTTATGTATTTATTTTTGAGAAAGAGAGAGAGAATGTGCGCAAGCAGGGGAGGGGCAGAGAGGAGGGTATAGAGGCTCCGAAGTGGGCTCTGCATGAGCAGCAGCGAGCCTGGTGTGGGGCTTGAACTCACGAACCGTGAGATCATGACCTGAGCTGAAGGCAGATATTTAACCGACTGAGCCACCGGGCGCCTCTAAAAATTGGTGCGGCTACTTTAACAACCGGCACTGGGCATGTACAAATAAATTTTTTTAAGTTCCAGCGTAATGTTGGATTGGTAGTGTCTGTCTTATTACTATATCAACAAGTGTAGTCGTGATAAGGTCAGAAGACTAAACCTACCTCAGAGCACACTTTTGGTGATGATCAGAAAGACTAGCAGCCTGAAGAGAAGGTGAAGATTCCAGCACGTCTAAGATTAAATTTAGTCACAAGTAGAACACCTTCTACAGCCATATATATATATATATATATATATATATATATAATATTTTATTATATAACTATATGTTATATTTATATTATTTTATATTATAATTTTTATTATTTATTTTATATATAATATATAATTTTATATCACTTTAATATATATAATGTATATATTATTTTTCTGCCTAGATAAATTTCCTTTTCTGAGCTGCAAGGAAAATCTAACACTCTGCCTTGTTACTGGAGTGTTAAACCCTTTTAATTATTAATATGGAGAGACTTAGGTCGATCCTCTTGCTACTTCGTTTTCCATCGGTCTCATTTGTTCTTTGAATTTTTCTATTCCCATCTTCTTTTGGATTAGCTCAGTGTTTGTAGTAATGGATTTCATTTCCTCCCTTGGTATGTTAGCTATGTCTGTTTTATTTTTTTCAGTGGCTGCTCTAACGCTTACAATAAGCATCATTAACTTATTACCATCTAGCTTTGTCCGCTACGTCGCATAGAATGTGATGCCTTTCAGTGCACTGTACTTTTACCCACCGTATGCTTTTTGCTATTTTTGTCATACGTTATGCTTCTACATATGCTACTATCCCACTACCTTATTCTTATTATTTTATTGCATCAATTATCTTTTAGAGAAATTGAAAGAAAAGAAGATTAGTTTATATCTACCCACACATTTACCGTTTCCAGTGTTCTTCATTCTTTGTGAAGATCATAAGTTCTTTCTGGTAGCAATTTCACTCTTACAGCACAGCTCTGCTAGTGATGAGCTCTTTCAGCTATGTCATTCCTGAAAATGTTTTTATTTTGTCTTCATTTTCGAGGGGTATTTTTGTTGAACCTCGAGTGTTCGATTGGCAGGGTTGTATTTTTTCCCCAAAGCACTTTGAAGATAGGATGTTATTGTCTTCCAACTTTTACGATTTTCAAAGACAATCCTCTGTACATTATTATTTTTATTTTTCTTGTGAGAGCTATTTTTCCCCCTCTGAATACTTTCAAGATTTTGTCGGGGCGCCTGGGTGGCTCAGTCGGTTGAGCGTCCAACTTCAGCTCAGGTCATGATCTCACAGTCCCTGAGTTCGACCCCACGTCGGGCTCTGGGCTGACAGCTCAGAGCCTGGAGCCTGCTTCGGATTCTGTGTCTCCCTCTCTCTCTGACCCTCCCCCGTTCGTGCTCTGTCCCTCTCTGTCTCAAAAATAAATAAACGTTTAAAAAAAAAAAGATTTTGTCTTTGTCTTTTGTGTTCAGTGCTTTGACTACAATGTGTGTAGGTATGTGGTTCTTTATCTTTATCTTGCTTGGATTTCGTAGGTATTTGAGTTTATGGGTTTTTGGTTTGGTTTGTTTTTACTAAATGTAGGTTTTTGATTCTTATTTCTTATTGTCTTGACTCTCATTTCTTATTTCTTCACGTATTTCTCTGTCCCGTTTTCCCACTCCTGTCTTTCTGGAATTCTAATTGTGTTTACACTGCTTTATGTTGCTGTACAGGTCATGTATCTATGTTGACTTTTCCTGATTTTCTTATCTCTGATCCTCATATTGTGAAAGTTCTATTGATCTATCTTAAATTTTTTTAAAAATTTATTTATTTTTGAGAGAGAGAGAGACAGAGTGAGCGGGGGAGGGGCAGAGACAGAGGGGTTGAAAGAATCTCAAGCAGGCTCTGCACTGTCAGCACAAAGCCCAATGTGGGGCCTGTGAGATCTCGCAAACTGTGAGATCATGACCTGAGCTGAAACCAAGAGTCAGGTGCTCAACCGACTGAGCCACCCAGGTTCCCCTCTATTAATCTATCTTTAAATTTGAGCACTTATTTTTCTGTTTGTGATCTGCTGTTAAACCCGCATGGTGAGTTCTTAATTTCAGATATTATATTTTTCAATTTTATCATTTCCATTTGAGTTTTTTATGGTTTCCAATTCTCTGCTAATTTTTACCATCTGTACCATTCATTATGACCATCTTTCCCTACATCTGGATCACGACTGGCTCTATCTCTATTAATTTCTTTTTCCCTTTAATTATGAGCTATGCATTCCTTCTTACTTATATGTCTATTGTATTTGTTATTATTTTATTATTGTAATTTTTGTATATTGTGTAGTGTGGATGATATGTTCTATAGAGTCTGGATTATATTATCTACCTCTGAAGGATATTGAGCTTGAGTTTTCTTTTGGCAGCCAGTTGAATTAATGGTGAGTCCTAATTGTCCCATGAGTCTTTTTTATATTCTTTATTAGGAGAATCTTTTTTTGAACTTCATCCTAAGGCATGTCTCTTACTTAAGAGGCTGCTTAGTGAGCAAACTGTACTCTGATTGGACTAGAGCTCCATTGTTTCCTTTTTATTTTATGTTTATTTATTTATTTTGAGAGAGAGAGAGAGAGCATGAACAAGGGAGGGGCAGAGGGACAGGGAGAGAGAGGATCTTAAGCAGGTTTCATGCTCAGTGCGGAGCCTGACGGAGGGCTTCAACTCATGAACCGTGAGATCATGACGTGAGCTGAAATCAAGAGTTAGGAGCTTAACTAAGTGAGCCGCCCGGCCCCCCAGGAGCCCCAGTGTTTCTCAGCACTTTGAACCTCTGATGTCACCAAACAGGTCTCAGCCCTAAAGCATGGGAACGTTGTGCTTCACAGGCATACCCTGCAGGTGCACAGCGGAGCCCTTGGCCAAGGACTCATGGTTTGTGCAGATGTGTGGGGTGACCCTGCAGGCTTCTCCCACTTCTCTAATAACCTTCCCTGCAAATTCCAGCTGCCTCAGTAGTCTAGTTTGTTTGCTCATCTCATCTCATTCAGACTGCTGCTTTGCTAGGGTCCCACCTTCCTGTCACAGAAGGAATTTGCCCCGAGGCAGAAAATTGGGTTATTGTGAAGCTTTATTGTGTGTTTCCCTTCTCTCAAAGATCATAGTTCTGTGCTGCCTATGTTTCAATGCCTGTAAGCAATTGCCTCATATGTTTTGTCTACTTTTATGGTTGTTTTTGTGGGAGAGCAGGTCTCCTAGTTACTCTATCAGAGATGCAAGTGCAAGTTCTATATTTAACTTCCGTCTTCTGATTCCAGGTTAACAAGGGTAAGCTCTAAGCTTTAAATATCAACATGATTTATCCTGACACCTTCTCGCCTGGGCCAGTCCCCATTCGTTGTGAGTGTGCTTGGGATGTAAAAGTAAAACATATCTAAATGAAGTGTTTTTTCTAAAAAAAAAAAACAAAACCCAGTTGATAAAATAAATCTATGAAACATTATAAATATTAAAGCCAAGTTTTAGCTATTTTTGCTCTGTTTTATTTCTTCGTTCCGGTAGATAATAATGAATTGACTATTTTATACTAAATATAATTTTCTATATCAGGTTTTTTATCAAATAAAAATCTCTTTTTTTATGCTTGTTAACAGAACTTTGGTCATAAGGCAGTTTTAAACACCTGTTCATATAAGAATCATCAAATAGATGCTCTAGCACTGATTGTATGGTCTTACCAGAAGGTTATATGTTGATCAGAGTTAATAAGCATCTTGGCTTACAAATTCAATATTTATCGTAGATTTCAGCTTCTAACCTTAGTAGCGGAATGTACGGGCTTCCTAGAAGGTCCAGTAGAGCTTGTAACCAGCTGTTTTGGTTAATTGTATCCTTTGGTGTGTCTCAGAGAAAGGGGACGCTAAAACTTGAACCTCAAATTTATTTCTGGACCTTGCCAAATACACTAGGACAAAAGCTTGAGTTCTGTACAAATTCAGTGCATCGGTATATTGAGTCAAACGTGTTTTCACATCACTTGAATTGCAGATTTGCTGGACTCTTTACCTGATTGCACTGTTTCTGTTATGAAGCTTTTAAATCCACACTCCCCTTGGTTCATTTCCCATAGACGCTTTTGGGTCAATGACAAGCCTGCCTCACTGCCTGCCTTGTCCTCTGCCGGCAAGATGAACACTGAACAGGGCCTTTTATCTTAGCGGGGCCTCTCCAGACACTGCATTAAAACAACTCTGCTGCCTTCAATGTATTATTTATGGGATTTTAAGTTTTTCTTTCACTTTGGGTGTGAAACCAAAACTTTCTCCTGCAGTGCAGCAGATGTGGTGATAAGTACAAGTGATTGCCTGTCTTCCTGTGATTTTTGTCTGTGGCACTTCTTTTGCCTAATGACTTTCAGCTGAGCTATTTTCTGGCACTAATGTTATGAACCCGGGTTTAGAGGATTTTGTGGCTGAGGACGATTTTAAACCCAGGTATGTGCAAGGGAGACATACAACTGTGTTGGGCAGAGGATATTTATGGTGAAGATGACCACAAATCCGTTCAGAATTATATATCCTTGCTGTACCTACCAAGATATCTTGGCCACACTAGAATGTCAGTCGTCTTCTGTTGTTGGTGAGTATTTCCTTAGACAGTTTCTGGAAGACCGCCCGCTAACCACCTCCATCAGAATCATCATGGGAGTTTGAGTCACACCCAGACCTGTATCAAGTCTTTGGAGTGTAAGCCTACAACTTGCATTTTATTTTATTTTATTTTATTTTATTTTACTTTATTTTATTTTACTTAGTTTTATTTTATTTTTATTTTATTTTATTTTATTTTACTTTATTTTATTTTATTTTACCTTATTTTATTTTATTCTGTTTTATTTATTTTATTTTATCATTTTAAAATTTTGATTTAATTTAATTTAATTTTAATTTTATTTTTAAAGTTTATTCATTTATTTTTGAGAGACAGCGAGAGAGTGCGCAGGGGAGAGGCAGAGATGGAGAGAGAGATTCCCTGTGCTGTTAGCTCAGAGCCTGATGGGAGCAGGGGTTGCGGGGGATAGGGACTCGGTCTCACCAACTGTGAGATCATGACCTGAGTCAAGATCAAGAGCCAGATGCTTAACCCACTGAGCCACCCAGGTGCCCCTGGAACTTGAATTAAAAAAAAAATTTTTTTTAATGTTTATTCATTTTTTGAGAGAGAGACAGAGACAGAGTGCAAGTCGGGGAAGGGCAGAGAGAGAGGGAGACCCAGAATCTGAAGCAGGTTCCAGGCTGAGCTGGCAGCATAGAGTCTGCTGCAGGGCTCGAACTCATGAACCACGAGATCATGACCTGAGCCAAAGTCAGACCCTTAACTGACTGAGCCACCCAGGCACCCTGGAACTTGCATTTGACATGAGCATCCAAGGTGGCCCTCATGCACAGAAAAGTTTCAGAACCACTTTCTTGATGAGAGATAGTTTAAGATCCAAATTGGAAAAATATTAACGAATTAAATCTGAGATCTGATTAAGTTCATATACCAGGTGATTCAGCATTAAATTTTTGGTCTAGAACTTTGCACATATATACCCATCACTGTATTTATTGCAATAAAGTTTTCTGTAGCCCGGACAAAAGCCGGCTCCTTCACAGGGTAGGAAAATTGGCATTTCCTGTTTTGTTTATGTTGTCAGTTTCAATTAACAGCCACACCATTTCCCATCTTTCTTAATGAGATATAGCAAAGTCACCCTTACAGTTCTTTTTAAGATCACCAGTTTTTCTGAACCAATTTATTATCACAACTGTAGAAAGTGATTGTGGCATCGCCTGTCTCTGAAGTCAGACTGACGATGCCTCCTGAGATCCACGTAACTTTCTTCACTTTGTTGCTCATGTTAAAAGTCTAAGTGGAATTCTCCAATGGATGCTCTGATTCTCTGATACGACTAATCAAGAAATTGCTTTGGATGCCTAGTTGGCTCCATACAGCTTCCTAATTTATTTTTGAAAATGTGAAGACCAGAAGCCCAAAGCGGCCACTCACCTTTTAACTGGTCTCCCTGCTTCTGCTCTTGCTCTCCCCATAATTTCTCACAGCAGCCTGAGTGACCCTGAGGAACATGGTTCCAGTCCTGTCACTCCCTTGTTCAAAACCCTCCAATGGCCTCCTGTAGTGGATGGTCTGGTGCTCTGCCTAGACATCCCTCCCCAGGACTGAAGCACTAATTTCCTCAGATGCTGGGATGGTAGGCAGCTGACAGGCCTCAGCCGAGTCTCTTTAGGAAATGTGGGGAAGAGTGTTACCTCAGCCAAGGTCCCCTTCACGCCGCCCACATCCACAGATGGCTGAGGCAGGCATACTGAGCCTGCATTGTATTAGCTGTTCTAGCTTCTGAGCTGCCAGGGGAAGAGGCTACATCATAGTTTGACTTCTCCGTCTGCCAATCCTGCTTCTTTCACTCTTCTGTAGACACAGATGCCTGAGATCCCTTCCCAGAAACATCCTGCCCCTGCGGGACCTCGAACTCTGTCTCAGGGAGCTCAACATGCCACACTTCCCATTTCACTCACAAGGGATCCAAACTCCTTCCCAGCAAAGCCATGTGCAGACTGGACCTGTCTGAATTCCACCTCCTCTCCTCCCTCTGTCCTCTCCACGCATTCCATTACGGCCACCTTGGTTTTCCACCGACACTGCAGGTTTGTTCCTTCTTTATGGTTTTTGCATGTCCCTCTGCCCAGAACAGAATTGTCCCCCAGGACCCCATGTGACCTGCGTCCTCCTTTCTCTCAGGCCTTTTCTGATGATCCTTCCTCAAGTGAGTGTCCCGCTCGCTCATCTATCTCCTTACCTGGCTTCACTTCACAGCAATTCTCAAGTCAACATTTTATCACATGCTTGTTTGTTTCTTATGTTTCTCCTACCTGAGTAGGAGAAACTTCATAAACCTGAGTGGAAGGTTTATGAAGCTGGTGTTATGTGTTGTTGCAGAGTAATGCCTGACGTGTAGTAAGCACTCAGGAAACATTTTTGAATGGATGGACCAATGAATAAATGAATGAATGCATGAATGATCCCCAGCAGACCTGACCCACTCATACAAAATAGTAGAGATAAGAATGTATGTGAATTTTGTTCTCTGCTTCTTAATATTTATCTCTAATAGATACTTCCCCATGTAATTTTATGTGCATTTCTTATCTCCCCCATTTTTTGGCCATGTGACCTGAGGTAAGATATTTAACCTCTGGGCCTCAGTGTTCTTATCCACAAAAAGCACACAACAGGGTGGGTATAAAGATTAAAGTAGTTACAACAGTGCCTGAAATGTGGCAACTACTTCGTAGGTATTAATTAGCTTTTTAAAAATTATTACTATATCCTTTAATTTGAAATTAAAATTTATATTAAATGCTCAAAAATATCTTATCATAAATTAATTTACTCACCTAACTGACTTTTGTTCGACCTTTCGGTTGCTTCCAAATGGCTACGCTATCATAAAATGCTGTGACAACATCGTTGGATATGCCTTTTTCTGTGTATCTGTGATTATGTCCTTGGGCCATTGTCTATAGGTAGAATTGTGGCTTCAGTGCTGTTATTAGGGGCCATGTGCTATAGCAAGTAGACTGAAAACAAAGGGTAATGGCTCAAATACAAACAGTTTCTCCCTTACTCAGATTTCAAAGTGGTTGTTGCTGATTCTCTCTCCTCTGGTGGCACTGAGTTCCGCCATCTTCTGGATGAGGCCTCCAGGGTTATCACACAAGTCCGCTTCAGCCAGACTTGTGGCATGTGGCACAGAAATGACGCTCCTCACATCTGCTTATGTTCCACTGGTGAGAGAGAGTCACATGACCTCACTTAGGTGTTAGGGGGATGGGAAATGACCCTGCATAGCTTAGTCATTCCACCCAAGGTGAGGGTGATGAATTGGTGACACATGAATCGGTGGTGGACCTGTAGCCATCTCAGCCATGGCACATTTTAAAAATTTTATTTATTTGTTTTGAGAGAAAGAGAGTGTGTGAGCGTGAGCTGGGAGAGGGGCAGGGAGAGGGAGACAGAGAGAATCCCAAGTAGGCTCTGCACTGTCAATGTGGACTCCAATGTAGGCCTTGAACCCATGAATCGTGAGATCATTACCTGAGCTGAAGCCAAGAGTCGGGTGCTTAACCGACCGAGCCACCAAGGTGCCCCATCAGCCATAGCACCTTTTTTAAAACTGTTGATAGATCATGCTAGAAAGTCTTCCAGAATGATTGTATCCATGTACCTAATGAGTCAAAATTCATACTTCTCAAAGCAGAGGCAATGTAATGAAATAAATAACGATTGGGCTTTGTAACATTTCTTCGAGGTGTTGCACTCTCATTTGGGGTATAAAGGTGCCAAACAATTACATCCTTCTTTCTCTGAAGGTTCTGAAGCAAATTGAGAAATACACCTAGAAATTAGTTGGCGAACATAATATGGTAGGTCCCATGGGTTGAACGGAGACTATACTTGGGTCTGAAAAAAAAAAAAAAAAAAAAAAAAAAAAAAAAGCAGTTTTCAATGATCTCTCTCCCCTTTCCCAATCTGGGCTAGAGGATTGCTACTGGAAAGGGTTGTGTCTGAAGAGTGCAGTTTATAAGGGCGCTTACCCAGATGGCTGCCTTGAAAATGGTAGCCTATGTTGTACTCATCAAGTCTAGGAAAGCTGAAGCCAAAAAAGATGGGCTTTCAGGTCTTCCCATGGAGGTTGATTCTGACCCCTTACCCAGGTATATTTATTAGCTACAAACAGAAGGAACTAAAAAGAAAATGAACCCTTTGAGGATGGGACGATACTCAGAATAAGAGTCACCAGACTGGTCAAGGCACGGAGACTGACTCTTGTGCTCAATTTCACCAGTCAAATAAATCACTCTCCTTCCATTTGAAAAATTTGTGAGAAGTAGAGAAAGAATGGATGTTTCCTTTATAATACCCCATGAAGAAACAGGAGTCCTAAGTCTACGCGCTAGGATGGGGGTTAATTACGTGTTCTGTTCACACTAATCCTTCTGGTAGGTTCCAGTTTCCACAAAGGAAAAATAAATAGTGAAGGAAGCAAGGGTATTGTCTTAAGGCCCAGACTCTATAGAAATAGCATACCTCACTTTTTCAAGTTGAGCCGTTGAGAACCTAGTCATATGGTCACACATAACAGAGAGGAAAACTGTATAGTATAGCCTGGCATTGTGCTCAAAACAAGACAGATTTTTGGTGGACACTCAGCTGACTCCATAACTCTAACCTGCAGACCATCCTTCTTCCTAAACACTAATGAACTCTTCTTTGTTTCCCTTTAGTAAATACCAGGGTGGAAATGTAGGGAGAAGAAACAAAGAGTTGCTTTTTCTCCCTCTGAATCTTAGGTAGTTTCCATACTGCTCCCAGGCTGGGGATGAGGTAAACCAGAGGATGCTGTTGCTATATTGTGGCCTCCTTTCACCTTCTAGAGTTAGAAGACAGAGGTTGTATTTCATAGGTCTGCTAGTCCTTTCATGTTTTTCTCACCCTTAACCCACACAGATGTGGTCCAGAAATGTCCAGTGTCTTGAGTTGGCCTCCTCACAATTAGGCTGGGGGATATTTGTGAGGTATGGAAATTCCTGGACGACCTGAGACGTGTGCGTTGACTTCCTGATGCACTCCAACAGATGCTCTGATAGGCAGATAACTGAGATAAAACCTTTGGTAGTTAGGAGTTTTCCAAGAGTTGTGCTGGGCCGTCATGGCCAACCAGGATTCTTGGCATAAGTAGGGAGTTACTGAGAAACTTTTAAACCAAGGTATGATCCTTGTTCTCAAGTAGCTTAGAATTGAAACTAAAATAAGTGGTCTGTGGAAAATGCACAAAAAAAGCCCATTTGATAAATTATACAGGACATAATCTGCCCCTACCTGGTGATCTTAAAGGGGGATATTTTGCTTCTATTTTCCTATTCAAACTTGGGACAGTAGTAATGACTAACTGCATGTCGTTCAGCATTTTTGCCACTTATACAGATGTCTCAAAAGATAAGATTTTATTTTGGGCGGATGACAAGTGAATGATGCATAAGCCTCAGGCCCAAGTTTAGTAGGATGGGCTAAAAGTGACAATATTTTAAACTGTGAAATAAACCTTTATCATTTTATTTGGAATGATACCCCAAGCTTATTCCATATATCTCTGTTATGAAAATACAATATTTTATCTAGGAGTAAAATTACTTTCTAAAATGCAATTTCATCTAAAAACATAAATCTAATACTCACATACTTTTCAAAGCTATTTAAAACTGTGATTCCTCTCAGACATGAAAAAGTGCCCACAGGCGTGTTATCACTGAATGTCCCAACTGAAACCTTATACTTCATCAGTAAGGACCAAATCTATCCTATTTCTGCCAGAGAATGGGTTGTGGTAAGTTCATTCGCAGATGCTGTTGGTGGGAAGCTGGATATCTTAGCTCAGGCTGTTATACCAGAATACCAGAGATTGGGGGCTTAAATGATAGATGTTTATTTCTTGTAGTCTGGGAGGCTAAGGAGTCCAAGATCAAGGTGCCAGAAGAGTCAGTGGTGAGGGCCCTCTTCCTGGCTTACAGACGGTTTCCTTCTTGCTGTATCTACACATGGTAGGGAGAGACAGAGAGGGAGCAAGGGAGAGAAAGAGTTCCCTGCTAATAAAGGCACTAATGCCATCATGAGGACCTACGTCCATGACCTCCTCTAGACTTAATTACTACCCGATGGCCCCTTCTTTACACACCATCCTATTTGGGGCTAGGGACTCAACATACGAATTTGGGGCGTGGGCATACAAATTTTCAGTCCATAATTGTGGTTTAACCGCATCTTGTGTTGAGTCTTTGAGACTCAGGACTCAATCTAAAAGCCTAAATCAGGCTGGTGAAAGAGTCAGGGGCACAGGAAAGAAATGCAATCCCATGAAACCCCTGCTTCTGTTTAATTCTTAGAGCTGATTGTTTCGCTCTAACATTCAAAGCTAGAAAATGCCTCCATCTGTGGCTGTGCCTGACTCTGAGGCCATGTTAAGAACATCAAGGAAGAGCGTCCAACAGGAAGAAGAAGTAAACTCAGGGAATATGTCAAAGGATAGAATTTGAAGTTATAACTTAAGATAACTTGGCAAATATTGGGCCTACAGCTTTCTATTTTTTTTTTTTTTTGAGAGGGAAAGAGAGAGACTGGGGGGAGGGGCAGAGGGAGAGGGAGAGAGAGAAGTTTAAGCCGACTGCACGCCCAGCATGGAGCCAGACGCGGGGCCGGATCTCATGACTATGAAATCATGACCTGAGCCGAAATCAAGAGTCAGTCACTCAACAGGCTCAGTTGCCCAGGCACCACTGGCCCTACAGCTTTCTAAATATTTAATGCTATTAGTGTTTTGAAAGATGGTTTGTGCATTCACAAGATAGCTGTTTAATATTTTTCTTGAATAGTTATAATCACATTTTCTTTAAATAACATATAATAAATATTGAATCTTTTGTTCTGTTATGCAGTATTACTTATTGATTTTTAGAAAATAGATTACAGTTGGGCTACTAAAAATTTGAACAATATTATAGACCTCTTCAACTGATTTTAGTAGTTTTTAAACATTAGTGCTATCTGTGCTATATGTTTATTCAGTTTTAAACTATTTTGGGGGTGCTGTTAATACACCAAAAATATGGGGATTTACAGGAGTTGAAGGACATAGCATTATAAAAGGCGACCATATAATTTATTATCCAAACCAGGATGCTTTTGAGAGTGATAAGGGGCATGTTAATAGTTATATCGAGACAACAGGCACATACAGAGACTATCTTGGTCAACGTGAGCATGGGTCACCCTTATTCTTTGTGTTAAATTGCTTTGTCTACATTTATGAAATGACCGAGTTGGATTAAATCAGAAGTTTGCAAACTATATCCCACAGGCCAAATTCAGCCTGATGCATAGTTTTGTAAATAAAGTTTTATTGGAACACAGTCACAGCCATTTGTTTACACGTTTTCTGTGACTGCTTTTGCTTTACACTGGCAGTACTGAGTCAGTACAACACAGACTCCAAGACCCATAAAGCATAAAATATTCATTATCAGGCCCTTTACAGATAAAATCCCTGGACTAGAACGTATTTAAGAGCTCATGTAGATCTAACATTTTGTGATTCTTTATTATTCTCATTGCTTTAACTCACACATTTTTTGTTGAATAAAGAAAGTGCTTTGCTTGGCAAATTTTATTTCAAGATTGCTAGATTAAGCCTTGGTGCAAAGCAGCTGTTAGACATTAATCCTGTATGTCTAACCTGATGAGGGTTTGAGGAGCTGTTTCTGGGAAGGTGTGACAGAGGTGTATGGGATAACCCCCGAGAAGCTCAGCAGAAGAAGACAAGACTGGGTGGGTTGTGGGATGCTCTTAGGGTCCTGGAAGAAGATGAATCATCAAACATCTGGGGTGGGAAGGACCCACAATCCCCCAAACCCTTACACATTTTAGGGTTACCAGTACATCAGTCAGTCACTCATTAATCTTAGCCTCTATGTATGTATGTATTTCTTTTGAGAGAGAGAGAGAGAGAGAGAGAGAGAGTGAGTATGAGTATAGGAACAGCAGAGAAAGAGGGGGAGAGAGAGAATTTTCTTTCAAGCATTCTCTGCACTGTCAGCATGGAGCCTCATGTGGGGCTTGAGCTCAAGAACCATGAGATCATGACCTGAGCTGAAATCAAGAGTCAGACGCTTAGTCAAGTGAGCCACCCAGGTGCCCCTAATCGTAACCTCTATAAGAACATCTGAATAAAACATACTACATCATAATAATTAATTTGAATTAATTCTTTTTTGTCCTAAAACTTTGTGTTTGAGTTCTAATATTCTGGATGCTTTTGATTAATTGAATTCTGTTTCAAAGTATGAGCCTTGAAGAACTTGAACAGCGTTTTGGAGGTAAGTTTGTGTATGTGTGTGAGGGGAGTGGATCATGTAGATCCTTATATAGACTTTGCTTTTACAATGAGTGAGATTCAAGCCACTGCAAGGGTCTGAGCTATCTGACTTATGTTTTTACATGCTGAGTACAGACTGCCATTATGTTGAGATCAGAATGAATGGAGTTGAATGGAATGAATATACAGTGAATACCTACTTATTCCAGTTTAGTCAGACTTCTGTATTTCAGGATAGACATATTTCAGGATGGAACAAATGAATACACACCCACAAGTCGTCAGCATAAATGATATTTACAAGTAGGGGACTAGAGATCACAAAGGGAATAAGTGTCGATAGAAGTGAGAGACTGACAACCTTGGGGATACCATGTTTAAAGATTCTTTTTTTTAAAATTTTTTTTTAACATTTATTTATTTTAGAGACAGAGAGGGACAGAGCATGAATGGGGGAGGGTCAGAGAGAGGGAGACACAGAATCTGAAACAGGCTCCCGGCTCTGAGCTGTCAGCACAGAGCCCGACGCGGGGCTCGAACTCACGGACCACGTGATCATGACCTGAGCCGAAGTCGGCTGCTTAACCGACTGAGCCACCCAGGCGCCCCGGGGATACCATGTTTAGAAGTTAGGGAGATGAGGCAGAATCTGGAAAAGGAGACTAATGAATAATGGCAGGCCAGGGAGGAGGCAAACCAAGTGTCATGGGTACCAAGTGAACTATTATCAACAGCAGGAAATAATCTGCAGTAAATGTCACATGAGCACTGGGAATTGACCATTGGATTCAGTCACCTAGAAGTTACTGGTGACACTGACTAGGAGTTTCAGTGGCCTGGTATGGTTGAAAGCCTGATTGGTGTGCGTTTAAGAGAGAATTGAAGAAGAACATGTCACTGAGTATAGGCAACTCTTTTGCCTCTCTAGCCAGAAACCACCAAGAATATATTGTAGTTGAGCAAAGTGGGTTTGTCGCTCATTATATTACAATGAGGGAGACCACACACTGTGGAGAAGAGTGGACATTTCAGCAAGATGTTTGGTAATTTGGGGAAAGGTTTAAGTAACCGGATCTTTGCTCTGGATTGGAAGCTTTCTGGAAATGAGATATTTCTACGATTGGCTATCTTAATAAAATATCACCAGAGCAGAAAGATAGACTGAGGTCAAAACTATATTAGGAAAGAAGTAGCAGTCACTTATATTAGGACAGAGTGGTGGTTTTGAGGTTCACACAGTGACCTTGTTTTTGTCTGTCCTTAGATAAAATTATGAAGTGTTCTGTTTTTTGAATCGTTTATTATGGTCACAGAATGACCTTGTCTGATGGCAATGTTCTCTGAAGTTGTTTATGTTCAAATGAAAAACACCAAGGTCTAGCTGTGAGTGATATACTATTAGACCACCAATGAGGAAAGACTCAGAGGAAAGAAGTGGTTTGTGCAGGTTTGAGTTTCATAACTGAACGTTATTATTTGTGATCCACCTTTTGTTCATAAAACAAACAAAAAAATTAACACTTTTTTTTCCTGTCTCACTTTTCTAACTCTGAGGCTCCAAGTTTGGGGGATTAGTTTACCCAGCACATGGCCCTGCAAGTTTCATAAATTAGGCATAAGATGGTAGTATGTGACATCTTAGTAAAAATCTGCTGATTTGTAAAAATCTGCAATCATCTCATCGGGTTTATCTGACCATAGAAACAGATAGATTATCCATTTCAAACTGAATATTTACTTGAATATATTAAAGCTGAAGGTCTTCATTGGTGTGGTCTCTTCATGATTATGTTTCTTTTCTTTTTTTTTTTTTAGTGTTTATTTTTGAGAGAGAGAGAGAGAGAGAGAGAGGGAGAGAAGGAGAGAGGGAGAGAGACAGAGCGTGATCGGGGGAGGGCCAGAGAAAGAGGGAGACACAGAATCTGAAGCAGGTTCCAGGCTCTGAGCCATCAGCACAGAGCCCAATGCGGGGCCCGAACTCATGAGCTGCGAGATCATGACCTGAGCCGAAGTTGGATGCTTAACCGACTGAGCTACCCCCGTGCCCCTTCATGATTATGTTTCTTACTTGAGAGAGATGTGCTACTTTTCTGTATAATTGGCAAATAAAGGCCCTTAGGCTGTAGGTTAGTACCTACTAGCAGTACTTAATTTTATTGAATATTGTTACTGTAAAAAACCTTTTTTTTATTAAGTTGTAACATTATCACATCAACAATTATTTTAGATACTAAGATTTGTATTTCCTTAACATATTTTTCTTTTGTATGCTTGGTAAGAGAGCTCAAAAAATACATTCATAAAACAAAAAATTAGTATAAATTTGCATAAGATTAGTCCCGTGGGAAGTTTAATTTTTTCGCCCACAGCTTAAGTGAATTTTTTTTTAAGCTGTTTTCTCATTGGATGAACCAAGAGTAGTTGCCATAACAACTGTGGTTATTACCACTGAGATAAGTGGGCCTTTATTCCACCAACACATGTATCAACACGTTCATAGCACAAACAGGAAAAAATTCACAGCATAGAAAGAAAGTCTCATACTCCCAGCCACCAGGATCCCTCTCTAGAGACATTCATGGTTATCAGCTTCTTTCATGTCATTCAGAGGTAATCAATGTTTATAACTAGCATCTACAAATGTATTCTTTTCACCTTCCACAAATGGTTTGCATTTGCCTTTTCGCTTAACAATATATCTTGGGGATTGTTCCATTCCAAAAATATATAAATAAAGCTATTTTGTCCCTTTGAACAGTTAAAGTTGTATGTATTATAGCCACGCAAAGGTTACTTCAACAATGCATATTATTGAATGTTTAAGTTATTTTCAAGCTCTTGCTATCATAAATAATTTGTCAATGAACAACCTTATACATATCTTGTGGACTAGAGGGACAAATTTCCAGAGGTAAACTTTCTTTCCTTTTCTTTCTCTTCTTTCTTTTATGAATGTTTATTTTTGAGAGAGAGAAACAGAGCACGAATGTGGGAGGGGCAGAGAGAGAGGGAGACACAGAATCTGAAGCAGGCTCCAGGCTTTGAGCTGTCAGCACAGAGCCTGTTGTGGGGCTCAAACCCCCAGACTGCGGGATCATGACCTGCCCCGAAGTCTGACGCTATAACCAACTGAGCCATCCAGGTGCCCCAGAGGGAAAATTTCTGGGTCCAAGGTCATCGACATTTTCAATTTTAGTAGCTATTACCAAAGTACTATGTACAGAGGTTGTACCAATTTCTACTCCCACTATCAGAGCATAAGGATGTGGGTCCTCCCACCATTACCCACATGTTAGGTGGGCAAACATTTTGATTATTGCCGGTCTGCTAAGAGAAAAATGTCACTATAAGCTTATTTTTCTTTTGGATTTTTAGGCTCTTGCTTCTTGGTATAAAATTGAATTGGTTTTGTTTAAATTTTTTTTTTTTTAATTTTAGAGAAAGAGAAAGAGAAAGAGTGAGTCAGGGAGGGGCAGAGGAAGAAGAAAGAGAATCTTAAGCAGGCTCCATGCTCAATGCAGAGTCTTACATGGGGCTCAATTCCTCAACCCTGAGATCATGACCTGAGCCGAAATCAAGATTTGGATGCTTCAATCAACTGATCCCCCCAGGTGCCCCTAAAATTGAATTGTTACATTAGATATATTTTCGTCAGTTTTTTGTCTTTTGACTTTGTGTATTTTTCCTTGAAGACATGTTCTTTATTTTTTTATTTCCTTGAAGACTTTATTCATTTTGGATTTTGTGGTTTCCGGCTTTTGTATCATCTAGACAGGCTTTCCCAACTCTAAAGTTATTAAGAACAAAACAGACACACAAACAAGCAGACAAAGCCAAAAATCTCTTTTCATGATATTTTTCTAGTATTTTAATGTATTTTTAAAGTCTTAACAATTAAATTTTTAAAAACCTGGATGGAGAGGGTATAAAGTGTGAGGTATAAATTCAAATAATAGTTTTCAGGTGTCTATCTCATTATTTTATTTTTTTATTGACTAATTTATCTTTTTACCATCAATGTGAAATACAACCTTTATCATATGCTGAGTTCCCACATGAATTTTGTTGTATTACTGAACTTGCTCTTTTCTATGATCTTCATCTGTTTATGTGTCATATGTTTTAGTATTTAGTAGGCTAGTTTCCCCTTAGTGCCTTTCTTTTTTATAATTTTTTTGGCTGTTGATATTTTTGCCCATTTGTATTTCCATGGGAATGCTTGAATGATTTTATACGGTTAAAAGAAATCCATTAGTAATTTGTTGGTATGACATTAAAATTCCACATTACCTTAGGGAGAATTTATGTCATTAGTTGGCCCTCTCCTGTCAAAATCACGGCCTTTTCATTTGCTCAAGCCTTCTCCTTTGTCCTTTTGTTGTGCTTTAAAAGATTTTTATGTAGACCCTTGCTACGTGTGTCCCTTGAGTTTGTTGTTGCTGTTATTAATAATGCTATTGTTAACTGGGTTCCTCCTTCGATTAGGTCTTCTAATCGTTGTTGTGTTTTGTTTTTTTTTTAATTTTTTTTTAATGTTTGTTTATTTTTGAGACAGAGAGAGACAGAGCATGAATGGGGGAGGGTCAGAGAGAGAGGGAGACACAGAATCTGAAGCAGGCTCCAGGCTCTGAGCTGCCAGCACAGAGCCCTATGCAGGGCTTGAACTCACAGACCGTGAGATCATGACCTGAGCTGAAGTCGGACGCTTAACCGACTGAGCCACCCAGGCTCCCCTCGTTGTTGTTTTAACATATGATAAATGTTGATTTCCATGTACTAATTTTGTACCCTGACATCTTACTAAGGTTTACTTTTTCTAATTATTTTAAAGTTATTCTTAAAAGTGTTCCATCCAAATTATCTGCAAGTAATGATAATTTTGTTTATTCTTTTCTAGCTTTTATAGATCTTTTTTTGTTTTCTTTTTTATTGCATTAGCTGGTATCTACTAGCATTGCTAAGTAATAGTAGTAGGAATAGACATTCCAATCTGGCTGCTGATGTAACAGAAATGTATCTTCGAATCACTAAGCATTCTGGGAGTGTATAACATTTATTCATTTTAAGTGAATATACACTTATACTTACCTTAAAGTTGAAGAAATATTAAAAATAGGTGTTAATTTTTGCAATACGTCTTCACGGCCAGCACCTATTGAGGTGATTCCTAATGTTAAACCAACCTTGTATTACTAGCATAAACCCCTTAATCAGATGCAATGTTCTTTTATTGTATTCATGGCTTCTGTTGGTTTAATATATTTTATTAGTATTTTTCATAAACATTTTAAGTGAGGATCTCTAAATTTCTTTTTTTTATTTTTAAAATTCTATTATATATATATATATATATACACACATAGAGAGAGAGAGAGCGCGCGCGCAAGTGGGGAAGAGGGGCAGAGGGAGAGAGAGAGAATTTCAAGCAGGCTCCACGCTCAGTGTGGGGCCCAACACAGGACTCAGCCTCACCACCCTGGGATCATAACTTGAGCTGAAATCAAGATTTGGACGCTCAACTGACTGAATCACCCAGGTGTGCCTTTAAATTTCTTTTCCAGTGTTGTCACACATGGGTTTGGGTATCAAGATTTAGGAAAAATACTTTCCTTAAAATAATTGGGAAAATCTCCTTTACATTATACACAGGGACAGTTTAAACTCACATTAGAATTATCTATATGGTTTGTAGAATTCCCCTGTGAACACATCTGGACTTGATGTTTATTGATGGAAGAATCCTTTGACAATTTCCTTTATTCTTCTATGAAAACTAGTGACTTTATATTTTTGCTATATTATGAGATCAGTTTTAGTAAATTATCTTTTCCCAGCAAGTTATGTTTTCCAAGTTGTAGAGTTTAGTTTTCTGGTTTTGTAATTGACTTTGGTTTTATTGTATTGTTGTGTGTACTTAAAATAAATGGGAATTCTCTTTTCAATACATAAAAATATATTTCTTATCAGTATGTAGTATATACTGAAAAGAGAATTCTTTCATTTAATATATTTATGATTATGTTAAGTTTTACGTGTCTTTGATTTACACATCTGATAAAAATAAAATTAATGGAATTGAATAGTTCCCACTAATAATGTGTTTTTGCCTGTTTTTCATGCCTTCTTTCTGTTTTATTAATGTTAAAACTATGCTAGCTAGTAAATAGGGACTCCAAGTCACCCTGTCTTTGCTGTGGGCTCCATTTTTGTCGATTTAAGTAACATTTAGCTTTGGTTCTTGTGTCACTTTGGGGGGACTTTCTATTCTGCTTCTTTGGTGTTCTTTATCCTACTGCCAATATTACAATCTCTTAGTTACTACAGCTGTGTGAGAACTCTTTCCATCTGCCAGGACAGTCCCCATTCTACCCTACTGTGTCAGCTATTATTCTTCGACATTTTCTTACCTGTTCTTTGGTTCTTTGCTCTTAAATCTAACTTAAAAAATGTTTTTTAATGTTTATTTATTTTCAAGAGCCAGAGAGCCAGAGCAGGAGTGGGGGATGGGCAGAGAGAGGGGGAGACAACAGAATCCAAAGCAGGCTCCAGGCTCTGAGCTGTCAGCACGGAGCCCGAGGCGGGGCTCCAACTCAAGGAGTCGTGAGATCATGACCTGAGCCAAAGGTGGATGCAGGACTGAGCCACCCAGGCACCCCTCTTCAGTATAACTTTTAGAAGCAAAGCTCCATGTTTCAAGCTGTGTGTGTTGGCATTTTTTTTTTTTTTAGAACTGCATTGCCTCTATGAATCATTTGGGGAACAATTGAGTTTTACAAGATTAAGTATTCCTGTCAATGGTTAAGAACGTCTCTTCGTTTGTTAAGTCTTTTTTAATTTCCTTCAATAATGCTTTGTAATTTTCTATGTGTGAGTCTAGAACATCTTTTGTCAGATTTATTCCTAAGCATTTTAGAAATATTGCTGCTGTAATAAATACTATCTTTTCAAACCATACTTTCTAATTCTTTGTTGCTAATTAATGTGTAGAAATGCAATTGACCTTTATATACTGGCCTATCATCTTTCTGCTTTGCTAAAATCTCTAAATACTTCTGATCAGTCATGCTATCTGCAAATAATTACATTTTCTTCCCTCTTTCCAATTCTTATGCCTTAATTTTTTTTTCTTGGTTTTTGGGCTGATTAGAACCTCTATTGTGAGGTGACCAGCTGTGATGTTAGTGGACATCTCTGTCGTGTTCCTGATTTTAAGGGAATACTTAGAATACTTTCTGGTTCGAGATGGTCATCCTAATGTATTTTTATAGATGTACTTTATCAGGTTAAGAAGTTCCCTTCTCATTTTAGTTAATTAGCCATTTTAATTACGAATCATTGTTAAATTCTTCAAATGTGTCTCCTTTTTTGGATTATCTCATTTTTTTAAAAAAAAATGTGCTAATGTAGTGACTCTTATAAGACAATGATGAAATTAGTGTTATTTCAACTATTCTCTTTCTGTCTTCTCTGTCACTTTTTTGGTTCATATCCTTTTTTGATATTCTTTTTTTGTGTTCTGAACTATACTTATACTACTTTTTTGGCTTATTTTTATTTTTCTTTCTTGAACTCCAGATATCAGAGGTGAGAAAACCAGTGGGCTTGCACTGCCTTCCCTTTTCCCTCCCCATTGCCTTCCCAAGCATTTTTATTTCCACTTCCTCACCATTAGGCTTTTAACATTTACTTTTTATCCTGCAATCTAATCTTCTGGTTTATTTCAGTATTCAGATAATAGTTAAATTATAGTACAATCATGCACTTCCATTTTCTTTGCCATAGTTTCTCCTTCTTGTCTTAGTTAAGTAGAATGGAATCTATTCTCTTGTATTTTTTCAGCTTTTTTGAGGTATGCTCCATGTCCAAAAATTTGCACATATGTAATGTATACATTTTGATGAGTCTGAAATATGTATTCTCCTGTGATACCATCACTATAAACAGGCACGTGAAAAGTTACTCAACATTACTAATTATCAGAGAAAAGCAAATGAAAACCATAATGAGATATCTCATGTAGCTTATTTTCAAGAAGGGCTGTTGGGAAGTATGTTCCCTGTTGCCTTTATACTTAATCAAACATTTGGCTGGGTTTTAAAGTCTTGGCTTAAAATTTTTTCTCCCTAAGAACTTTGTTAGCACTCTTTTAAGATCTTTTAGTGGTGAATATCATAGAGAAATCTGAGGCTGGACTGAATTTTTGCAACTGTAGATGAAACTTGATCTTTCTGCCTAGCTGATCAAAAATTTTTGAGTATGTGTCTCATCCTTTATTCTCAACATTTTATTTTGGAAAACTTCAAAACCATAGGCAAGTTGTAAGAATCGTACAATGAATACCCATATATCCTTTGCCTAGACTCACCAACTCTCAACATTTTGCCACATTTGCTTTATTGTTGTTGCTCTCTATATATCCATACTTTTTTGTTGAACCTTGAAGATATTATGAAACTATACGTAGAAGCACTTGAATATATGCCTACTAAGAATAAGGGCATTTTCTACATTATCACAGCATCAACATACCCTCGAGGAATTTGACATTAATTTTAAAATATTGTCTAATACGTAGCGCTCTTTATTTGTAGCGATCTGTCAGGAAAGACACTTAATATGTCCACCCAGTAACCTAGCCTGATGGTTAGCAAATTCTTTTTAAGACTGTGATGTTTCATATTTTGAGATCCATAGCTCTTTGAAAAACAGATGTTGGCCTTATCTTCTGAAAGACGTCTACACAGAAAACATCTGCAAGCACGAAATTTCATGTGAATCCAAAGGGTTCACCAACACCCTAATCCATATATCAAAATATCCCTGGGGATGAAGAAGCCCATGAACTCAAAGTTAGGTTTTCCTAATGTCTCATCTAAATTCTTTCCCTTTTTGTGTTTACTTTTTTAGGATCATAGTACTTAGAAAAGATGGAGAGAAATTAGTCTTAAATGCACCCACAGTTTTTCTGTTTTCATTATGCTGCTATCAAGGAACCTCCCCCTTCCCTTTTTTTCTTTCCCTCTCTCTTTTCCTTCTCTTTTCTTCTAACAACAACAACTCCTCTTCCTCCTCTTCCTCCTCCTCTTCCTCCTCCTCTTCCTCCTCCTCTTCCTCCTCCTCTTCCTCCTCCTCTTCCTCCTTCTTCTTCTTCTTCTTCTTCTTCTTCTTCTTCTTCTTCTTCTTCTTCTCTGTAATTGAGATATGACTGCATATAGTAAGATGCACAGATATTAATTATATAATTTAGTGAGTTTGGGCAAATGTAGACATTAGTCAAACTAATACTTTAGTGAAGATATACAATATGTCCATCATCCTAGAAAATCCAATCAGTTTCTCTCCTCTCCAGAGGCAACTTCTACATTGATTTCCATCTGTTAATTATTTGTTGTTTATTTAAAATTTATATTAGTAGAATAATAATGTATGACTTTTTTTTTCCCGGTTTCTTTTCTTTGACATAGATTCACTCATGTTGTAGTGAATATTGGAAGGCTATTTCTTTTTATTCCTGGGTAGTAGGTATTCTATTGTATGAATATAACACAATATGTTTAACCATTTCCTTGCTGAGATATTTGAGTTGTTTACAGTATTTGGTTAATATTAAGTTCCATTGAAGTTCTTGAGTAAATTTTTTTTTTTTTTTTGGTAAACACGTGTTTCCATTTCAGGAGAACAAGGAACTCAGAGTAGAATTGCTGGATCTTGAAGTAGGTGTATGTTTAACTCTATAAGAATCTGCCTAAAATGTTTTCCCAATATTACTTACACATTCCCCCAGCAATGTATTAGAATTCATGTTCCTATGCTTCTTTTTCAACGTCTGGTATTGTAAGCCTTCTAGTTTTAGCCAATCTGTTGCGTATGTGGTGTTATTTTCCTCTAGCTAAAATTTACATTTCTTTTATGACTAATAAAGTTCATTGACTTTGCATGTGTTTCTTGTGCATTTCTATTCTTTTCTGAATTGTCTGTTCTTTTTGTCCATTTCACTGAGCTTTTTGTATTTTATTCTTACTCTCTAAAAGTTATTTATATATTCCAGAAACATATTCTTTTGAGGCTCACACACATATATACAAATATATACACAGTGGATTCTTATTATTCATGGATTTCATAATTTGTGAATTTGCCTACTTGCTCAAAAGAATTTATAACTTCAAAATCAATATTCAGGGCACTTTTGTGGTCTCTTACAAACATGAGCAGAGTTGTGAAAATTTCGAGTCACCTGATACACATGTTCCCAGATGAGGGCAAAATAATCCTCTGCTTTCTTGTTTCGGTTCATACTATAAATAAGTGGCTTTTTAAAAATCTATTTAGTGCCAAGTTTTACATTTTTGTTATCTCCTTTGGTGATGATTTGGTTGTTTAAAATGGCCCCTAAGTGGAGTGCTGAAGTGTCTGGTGTTCCTAAGTGCAAGAATGCTGTGATGTACTTTATGGAGAAAATCTGTGTGTTAGATAAGCCTCATTCAGGCGTGAGTTCTAGTGAATCAGTAATGTATATTAAATAACACCTTTAAAGAAAAACATGCATGAAACAAGGTTAGATATTAATCAGGTGATAAAAATATTGTGACCAAAGGCTTGTAGGAACCTAACCCTTTATTTCCCTTAGGTACGATAGTTTAGTATTTGCTAATTTCATGACTTTATGGGACTTAACTATTGCAATGAGAATTGACTATATGTATCATCTACCTACCTCCCTACCTATCTATCATCTAAATTTTCTCCCAGTCTGTAGACTGGCTTTTCATTTTTTTAGTGCTGTCTTTTGAGGAGCAAAGCTTTGAAATTATATGAAGATATTACTTTTTGAAATCTAAGAAAGAAAATCTTTGCTTATTTTACATTTTCAAAGATATTCTGTTAAAGTTCTATCAAAGATCTTTATTTACCTTTCATATTTGCCTGTACAACCAATTCTAGGTCCATTTATGTGTGTGGTGTGAGAAATGGGTTATGGCTTATAATCATACAGCTCCCTTGTTTCTTCAGTGCCATTTGTTGATAATACTTTCATTTCTCCACTGCATTTCATTGGTGCCTTTCACTGAAGAAAAGCAGTTGACCATATTTGAGTGGGTTTATTTCTGAAGTCCATCCTGCTCCCTACACCAGTTTGCTTATACTCATGCCAATAGAGCATTATCATAATTACTCTGGTTTTGTAGTAAGCCTTGACATCAGTTTGTGTGAGCTCCCCACTTGTACTTCATTTGCAAGATCGTTGTGGCTATTCTGTATCTCTCTAATTTCCGTGCAAATTTCGGTAGCAGCTTCTCAGTTTTTACGAAAAAGTTTACTGGAGTTCAGATTTGAGTTTCCCTGAATCTAGAGATCGGTTTGAGAAGAGCTGGCATCTTTACATTATTGAGTCTATGCTTATGGACATTGTATATAACTCCCCATGTCTCCTCCATTATTAAAGGTGTTGTAAAATTTATCCCTGCGATGTTTTGTAGCAGTTAGTGCAAAGATCTTGCACTTATTTTGTTAAATTTATTACAAATACCTATACTAATCAAGGAAAAGGTAAAACATAAAAAATAATCAGTGTCAGGATGAAAAAGAGGACATCATGGCAGATTCTCTAGTCCCTGAATAGTTAAGAAAATATTATGAGCAAATTAATGCTAATAAATTATTAGCAACATACAACTCACTACAATTCATACAGAAGGAAATTGAAAATACAAATAGTGGGCTTTTTAAGAAATTGAGTCTGTAATTAAAAACAGTCTCAGTAGTGAAACTCCACCCCCAGGGAGTTTTGATCCGAGTCTTGATCTCGACTCAGGTCATTATCTGACAGTTCATGAGTTTGAGCCCCACATCCGGCTCTGGACTGATGGTGTGGAGCCTGTTTGGAATTCTGGCTCTCCTATCTGCCCCTCCCCTGCTTGTGCATGTTCTCTCTCTCTCTCTCTCTCAAAATAAATAAATAAGCAAAAAAAAAAAAAAAAAAAAAAAAAGGAATGCATAATGTCCATCTTAAAAATTCTTTGAGAAAATAGAAAAAAGAGCCCTTCGCAACATATTATATTATGCCAGCATAACTCAGATACTAAAAATGGACAACACTATATATAATAAAAAAAAATTGGCATAGCAATATCACTGATGAGGAAAGATGTAAAATATTAATTAAAATAGAATCCAACAATCCGGAAAAAACAAAAATACAGCAAAATACAGTTGGGTTTATTTTCTTAAAAAACAAGGTTAATTTCATGTTTAAAAATAACGTAACTCATCATATTAAAAGAATAAAGAGAAAAATCATGTATCAGTAGATGCAGAAAAAATATTTGTTGAAATTTAACATCATTCATGATACAGCTTTTAGCAAACTACAAAAAGAAGGGAGTTTCCTCAGTTCCTATCTACCAAAAAATAATTTTAAAAACGTATAAGTAGGATACATAATACTGACATGTTAAAAGCTTTCTCTCTGAGAAGGATGAAACACAAGTAGTTATTCTGACTACTTCAAAAACATTGTACCAGAGGTTCTAACCAGGGCAGTAAGCAAATAGCTCACTTGATTAGTGAAATAAAAGTATAATGACCAGAAAGGAAGAAATAACTCTATCATTTATTCACAGATTATATGATTATGTACACGAAAGTTAAAAAGAATCTAGAGATAAGTAACTGGAATTAACAAATAAATTGAATAAGATTCTGGATAGAAGTTCAATACTCAAAAATTAATTGCATTTCTGCATAATGGCAATAAACGGTAAGAAGATAAATATGAAAAAGATACAATTTGCAGTAATAAAAATATCAAATCCTTCAGAGTCAAACTAACAAAATATGTACAACATCTCTACGTAGAACTAGATTATTAAGAGAAAGGAAGGAATACCTAATTTTTAAAGTATTCCACTTATGTAAAAGACTCAATATTTAAAGATGTCAGTCGTTACCAAATTGATCTACAAGTCAAAGCAACTCCAATCACAATAACATTTGTGTGTGTGTGTGTGTGTGTGTGTGTGTGTGTGTTGTAAGTTGATAAGCTGGTTGTAAACTTTACGTAGAAATGTAGAAGGCCAAGAATAGTCTCATAGCTGAAGAAGAACAAAGCAGAGGGACTTATCCTACTAGAAATCAATAATTACTGAAAGGCCACAGTAGTTAGAACCACGTAGAGTTGGATCAGAGATAGACCAATAGATCAATGGAACAGAACACAGAGCCCAGAGGTCGCTCATACATAATACGGACATTTGATTACGAGCAGGAGGGATGCACGGTGCCTGATAGTCCTCATCAGGTTCTGGGGACACAGAGGCTGCCAGTCCTGAGTGGAGCTAGATCAGCAAAGGGCTTAGCAGCAGGTCCAGACAGTAGCACGCACAGCTGTGCCACTTGGGCCGTGTGACTTCTCCAACTTGGCCTACTATGTAGTAGACTCATCAGAGGTGGAAAAACATGCTGTGTGGCATTAATGCCACATATGAGGGTCAACCTCATATCCTCGGTGAGAGAATCACCACACAGATGCCTTGAATTTCAGAGGAATGCGTTACAGAAGAATCATAGAGCGTTGTATAAACCGCTCCAAGCATTCTACTGGACCCTGGTTTGGACAGTACTTGATCTTGGCTAGTGATTGGCTATGTTCCCAGAAGCTGAATAAGCAGTAGCCCAGATCCCGTGTCGTCAACCCCTGCTACGCCATCACCTCATCCTTAGCTTACATCTGCTGCCCGAAAGGGATCCCTTATGATGGAGAAAGAAAAAGCCTAAACCTAGTTCCTGCATGGATTGGATCAAAATCCGGGTGCTAGGTAAAACTGGATGGTGGCAGTATTGGCCTGCACTCAGGGATGGCATTGAAAGGTCATGGTGGAAGAATATTCTCCCAGGACAGAACAACCAGCAGGGCATCTGGCTTTCTGCTTTGTGTAGTAATGGAAGCTGCCTTCTCTTTCTACAGGTTATAGCTCTAGGTTATAATATACACATGGACTCATGAGCAGTGGCAAATGTTCAGAAAAAAGATGGGAAGATTGCAACTTGCTTCGCTTCCTCTATGCCAGCAGAAAACTCTAAACTTTTTCTTCAATTGTTTCATCATGAAGTTAACACGGTTCAAAACTCTCTCCTACATAAAATCCTTTCAGTTGAAAACAAGGTTTTTTTTTTTTTTTCAAGTTGTGTTCAGAGTAACAGTCCCAGGATAACTAGCAAATTGGTTTTGAGCCAGATGAGTGCAATTGTGACAAACAAATATTGGTAAACCAAACTAATTGACATTTACTGTCTCATTGCATCAGATATCCATGGAGCTTTACAAATTTCCTCTGTTCTTTTCAATAACAAGTTATGCACATAATAAAAGTAGACTTTTTCTTATCCCCCAAAGTCCTCTGGCTAGTCTGTGGAGGCGGAGGATATCTCCTTTATCTCTGCGACAAGGTAGTCTAATCAAATGCCCTTGGGCAATCACAGACTGCGTGTCCTCAGATGGCTTTATAAGCAACGTGCCAGAAAATTTACTTACAAAACAGGAGCATTAAACTTTGGCTTATTATACAGCTTTAGGAGGCTTGACTTTAAAATAATGCTATGTTCTTCAAAACAACATTCAGTGTTTCACATTTTTACCATAAACTACTACGTGTACTTGGATCTTTTGATTAATAAATACCAGTTGCCGATATTTAATGCTTGTATCAAGGGATTTTCTTGGTCTAGACCTCTGCTGTCCAACATGGTGCCCACTAGCAAACATGTGGCCACAGAGCACTGGAAATGTAACTCACAGGATTAAGTTGTACTGTAAGTATAAGATGCCAACTAGACTTCGCTGACACAGTAGACCAAACACGTAACGTATTTTGTTAATAATATTTATTTCAATTACACGTGAAACGACACTACATTTGATATGTTGGGTTAGCTTTATAAGTGTAAGCTTCTATAATTACCATTAATGCGATGTAAGATGCAAAATATCTGCACATGTGGTCTTTACATTATAATTCTGTTGCTTATTTCATCAAACTTCCTACCATTATTAAGTATTAAACTCTACTCGTTACACCGATGATGATTTGTGATCCACACGGTAGCCCCACTTAGCCCCTGTGCTAAGTGAGGTGGGGACGGCTGGGGACGGGGTGGTCCATGGAGAGAACAACAGTAACGGCAAAAAGCAAAACATGTAGTTCTAGTTCAACTATAGCGATAATACAGACACCCCAGTGCTACCCAGGCACCCATTCCAGAGAAGTAGGGCTCTACCCTTTCCCTTCCCCTTTCTCTAGCCTACATTCTTCCAATTCTGCCTCCTAAATAACTCTCAAATCTGTTTCTTCATCCTCATGTAAATTGCTGCTGTCTTGGCAAAACCCCTTCTTATCTTTCCTGGAATTTTTGCAGCGTCCATAGCTTGGGTCCTAAATTCCAATTCCCCTTGTCCTACTATTTACTTTTCAAATATGGACTAGCTGTTGTTGTTGTTGTTTTTCTAAAATGCATATCTGTTCAGATCCTTTATTTAAAAGTCCTGCAAAAACCCTGATTGCCCAATACACACTACTTAGGAAACGTTACAGACTTTTCCTTCTGCCCATCCCTCCCCATACGCTCCACGGTCAGCTGTGTGGGACTGATCTCCATGCCCCTAACCTGCTGTATCTGTCTAAGCCTTTCAACCTGTGCTCGCTGATATATTTGCCTGGGATGCCATCCCTGATCTGACTGCTTTCCACCTGGCCAACTGCTATCGTTTTGAAGGTGCTATGGACTGAGTAGCGATACCACCCCTCTCTCCATTCATATGTGAACCCCTAACTCCCAACGTGACTGTATTTGGAGATAAGGGCTTTTAGGAAGTTATGGGGTCATAAGAGTGTGACCCTGATCCCATAGGATTAATGTCCTTATAATAAGAGATACCAGAGAACTCTTTCTCTCCCTGTTGTGTGAGGACACAGTGAGAAAGTGGCCGTGTGAAAGCCAGGAACCAACTTCATCGCCACTCTCATATCAGACTCCCAGTCTCCAGAGCTGTGGAGACCTTAAACTGTGGCTTAAAGCCATTTGGTTATACAGCCCAAGGTGACTGATACAGAAGGCTCTGCTCAAACCACAGACCCTGGAGACTGTGCTCCAGTGTCCAAGGCTAGACGTCTTTCATCTGCCGACGTGAAATCCCTGAACATTTTTGAGCCCCACATCTTATTGTGGTTACTGTCATTTCGATTTTCTATACCACTCTTGTGAACTCCTTGAAGGCAAGGAAAGTCTTTTATTTATTCATCTTTGTTTCAAAATCCCCGGCCCATAAGTTGTTTATGTTAATGTTGAGAGAGGTAGAGAAGAGCGATGATATTTTGTTGGTCGATCATTTAAGAGTATTTTGTAAAAATCTTCCAAGGCAGAAAGACATTGATGTTGAGCTCTCATAACTTCCAGCTTGAAGCCATCTGGACAGAGGGAGTAACAGAGATCATGAGCCAGCCAGCTGGAGTGGCTGGGGAGGCTCCAGCGGGCCCCGCTTCCTGGGCAGGGTACCAGCCACGGCACTTAGTTAACGCCCACGACAGGTGGAGTTGTCCCAGTGACGCATCCATGTGAAAGAGATTTGCTCCCTCGTTCTGTGACCTCAGATGCAAAAGATTAACAGCAAGGGAATAAGAAAGAATCTTCAATTATCAAAACACCGTAACCCAATCCCTCAGAGAAATACATGGTATTATGAACTTCAGATGGCTCCGTTTCTGTAGGCACATGTAATAAAACACAACTTATTCAGTTTTCACACATTCCCATTGCAAAAATAATGGGGGGCGGGTGGTGTCTCAGTTTTCGCATGCTTGACTAGGGCTGAGTCCTGCATTTCTCCCTTTAGATTAGGTTTGCAAACGGAGTCAATTCTTTGCTATTTGATGGGAGCCTGGGCAGTAGAGATACAAGATCTTGTGTGTTCTTGAAACTTTTGCTTCCATTTTCTCTGTCTTTATCGGTGATCTTTCTTTTTCCATCTGTGGCTTACTTATTTGCTAGTTTTCTAGAAATGCAGTATTAAATGAGTTGTACAAATTAGACTTGGCAGATTCGGGGAGATTTCAGGAGTGGGTGAAAGCCTCCAAGGGTTTACTGCTAAGTAACCTGCTGAAAGGCAAAACAGGCACGGTTTACCCCTGAGGTCAAACAGGCTTGTTCACAGACAGTCCTGGGTTAGAATTCTGACTACCGTTTATTTGCCATGTGATCTTTGATATGCTACTTGACCTCTCTGAGTGTCAGAATCTGGGAACTGGAAATAATGGTGCTTATCTCGTGGTGTTACGAAGACGAGAGGCAGTGTGTGTAAAGTGTTTGGCAAATACAAGCAGTCCAAAGGTATGAATTCTTTTAATGATGCCCCCCTGTTGGCCCACGTCCTTAGAGGGCATTTACCTCTAGTGGCAAGGAAGAATTAAAGATGACTAAGGCATATGGGAAATCTGGGACACGAAAGGACCTTGAAGAGCTGTTATTTTCATCTAGAGGAATGTCTAACTCATTCATGATAGATAGTTTTGATTTTTCCTTTTTAATATCTCCGGGAATGAAGACTGTATTACTTCACAAGGCATTTTCTTCTAGTGTTTCATCATCGCAATGGTTAAGAAGTTCTTCCTTATATGCAGCAGAAATCAGCAAGCTCATTTCCTCGGATTCAGACCCCAGGGGAAAAGGAGAACAGCTGCTGAGTTTCTCAGTCCAGAAAATCTTCACTGTATTCAGTCATCGCCCCTTTCCTGTTTCTCCCTGAGTCTGAATAGCCAAGGGCCTTGAACGGTTCCTTGTGGACACTGGCCACCATTGCTCTGTCATCTTTGATTCTATCACACGAGGAGGGTTTGTTTTCTTCACATCTGGTTAAACAGTGGTCTCTGTGCTCTTGGCAGAGTCGAATGATTACAGGATGTAAGGGAAGAATGTTTCTCAAGGCTGCAGGAAAACACAACTTATTTCGATGGTATACTAACAAATCCCAGAGCTTATTAGAAAAGAGTCTCCTGTCATAATCAGGGGCTTTATGGAGGCCTCTAGTATCTTCTGTGATGAATCATGATAAAACAGTATGATGGCTGAGAGCATGTGTTCTGGAATCCTACAGAACCCCTGTTCCTCCTCTTGCTATGTATGTGAACTTGAGCAAATTATATAACCTCCCCAAGCCTCCGTTTTCTCCTCTCTACAAAGGGACAAGAGGCATACTGACCTCCTGGGTTCCTGAGGTGACCATCTGCTCCCATTGTCAATGCATCACCCCTCTTGGGGTCCAGGTTCACCTTCCATAGATGCTCCGCCCGAATGGACAGCGTTCCTTTACGCGTCTCTCCTTCACAGTGAACTTTCTCAGGGCCACGCCCTGCAGGGACGCTGAGCGAGCAGGGTTCCCTGCTGCACAGTGGGTCCCGGTGGGAGGGTGAGGAATCTAGTGATCCCTGCCCCCAGCTTTGTGCCCAGAACGTCCTCCCGACCTGCTGATCCCATGGCTCAATTCACAGGCTTCCCAGCGTCCTGAGGCCTCCTGCCCTTGCTGGTCCCCAGGCCCCTCTGCAGGCCCAGGTGTGGCTGGCCTACACCTGTGACTTCCCTCTGAGCCAGCACTCTGTCTACAGCCCAGGCCACATGCACCCCAGAAGACAACTTTCTGCTTGCCTGGTGACAGCAGCCCAGCTCTAGCTGGGGCAAACCAACAAATGTCCCTGGGCTACTTCTGCAACGGAGTCTGAACCCCTGCCTCAGGGAGGGGGCCCTTTCAAGTCTGTCTTTCCTTTGGTTCCCTCCTTAAGCCCTGGGTATAATACAGAGCGTCTTTGGGTCTTGTATACACTGTTTGATCAGAATTTAATTATTCTTTGTCAACCCCCTCCCGTTTAACTCACCGTGTGGTTTCTCTCTCTTACTTGGCCCCAGACTGATCACAGTCCTGCTCAGATCTCTGGCTGTGGGAGGCGTCATGGGGATACGGTCCCACTGCTGTGCTACGATACATCACAGTGTCCTCGCCAAGGCCACACTTCGGTGCCAATGACCGAGTGAGGCACAGACAGGGAACCGTGCTTGTTCTTGGTCGATGTGGGCTCCTTGGATGGGCAGCCTTGGCTCAGGGACTGTCCACAGATTTCCTTAAAAACTGTGCTATAGTCGAAGACTTTTCCTTCCCAACCTTCCTTCCCTCCCCATCTTTTCCAGCTTAGTCTGCTTTGTGACCTCTCCAGCTCGCTTCCCACCCCCTTGAATCTGTTTTCTCCTTAAATCCCCTACAGATCTAATCCCATCTTGCGGCCGTATTGCTGAAAGGACCCAAGCAAACACAGCTGCCATAGGGATTAAATGAATTAACACGGGTAAAGCGTGTAATATAGGTGCTTCAAGATGCTTGCTGGCCGTGAGGATGCTGAGGAAGACAACGATTGGCCAGTGTCAGACGTGTGGACACTGTCTGTTGATGTGTGGACGCTGAGAAGCACCTTCTTTTCTCCGGTGAAGGAGTAACAGTGATCCCTCTAGTTCCCGTCGTTCAGGTACACCCATGTGTGGTGGGGTGACATCTTTGATTGGGGGTACTTCTAAAACCTTTCATTAATTTTCTTTTTTTGCCCCTGAACAATAAACACAGTGCTAGCAAGGGCCCTGCTGAGCAATTTGGAATGCTGCGTGAGGGTCTCCGTGCTTACTGACTTTTTATTCTGATACACTGAAGAAATATGCGGCAATGTGGTAAGACCTCAGCTTGACCTGGTGAAGAGCGCTCTTTTCATCTCAGAAGCTTTTTGTAACTTTTGTTCCTCTGTCTGAAACCTAGCAGCAGCAGCAGAAACTGATATCCAGGGTCTGATCATTTTAGGCTCCTAATCTGGCAGCCCTAGATGCTTAGGTATTAGTTTCTCTCTCTCTCTCTCTCTCTCTTTTTTTTTTTTTTTTTTGACAGATTAAAAAAAAAAAATGTTAGTGGCTCACAATGCTTTTGGAATTGACTAAAAAAAAAAAAAAATCACTTGCTCCCATGGTTGTAATTCCGAGTTAACAGTAACGGAATCTTTCTTCATCTCTGGAAGTGGTATACTGACCTGAGCATCCTTCATGCATGTGATGGAGAGCCTGTCCTACCTCGTGGAAGGAAAAAGAGCCGACAAGAAATCCGAGAGAGTTGGTCTTCCCCTGTTTCATGTGACGTTGGTACATGGCACTGGTTTATCATCCCCAAGACTTCCCCGTCTTTGGCTCTAAGACACTCTTCAAGGACCCAGGCCCCCAAAGGGATGTTTAGTAGCCTCCTCTGCCTAATTCTGACACGATGTGTTAGATTTACAACCACCCAGTATCAGGTACCCAGTGCTTTGCTAGCCTGTGTGAGTGATGCGTGGCAAGCTGATGCCAATTTTCAACTAAGTTACTGATTGCAAGAGATTGTACTGTGAGCGAACAAGGAATAATTTCATAAGGTCTCATTCTCCAGGGAGCCCAACTGGATGCATTTGGGACTTTCCAAATCAATTCAGGGTCAGAGCCAGAGAGCGTGGCTAAACATTTTGGCTCATTCAATCATGGCCTAAGTGGTGTGACTGGTAATATATATTCTGTAACCTCGATCCAAAGAGCAGCAGTCTAACCCCAGAGAAGCTAACCTGGATGGGGTGTGCTGTGGTGCTTTATGGTAATTTATTCTTTCAGTTATATTCTTGTTGCAGCAAAAGAGATAATTTTGGTAATCGGGAATATTTCTAGCCTTGTATGCTCAGCCACATACACCATTAACATAAATACTTCTTTTCACTCAGACCCTGGAAATAGTAGCTGTGATTAATATGCTCATCCATATGCTTTTTTATACCCTTTAAAAGCAAAAGATGATGTGAAAGAATTAAACGTGGATTGGGATTCATTCTGTAATCACACTAACAAATGGCATTTTAAAGGAGATAGCAGAAAAACATTGTGCTAAGCAGAAATGGCAGCTAAGAAATTGATTTCTTATGACAAAGAGAAGCTTTTTGCTTCCTTGTTTTCAATGGAATAGAAAGAGATTCCTAAAATATGCAATATAATCAGGCGCTTTCTTGTCTTTGGCAAAAAGCCAAAACTATAGTTTTACAACATCATGCTTGGTTCTGTTCTCTCCCTTGCTCTTCCCCCCCCCCCCCCCCCCCCCCACTCCCCTGATTCTCTCTTCAACTGGCTGGAGCATGCTGGGGTTCGCAGGGACGCCCCACCCCCACCCCCATCCTGTGCCTTTACCTGGCCAGCACAGCTTTCCAGATGCTTCCAAGTCACCAAGAGAGCTGGGGCACCTTGGAAATTTAAACTCTCCTCGCTCAGCTACTCCCCCAGAGAACTCAGTGGGTCGAGGAGAGATTCAGAAACTCTTTAAGTGCCTTTTGAAAGCCCACGAATGGACTCATGCTGACTCATGTTCAGATGAGTGAGCCACATTTAAAACATTGAACAGAGTCAATCAGCAATATATTCCTGAGCGCATTCTTTTATGCTCCGACAAGCCTTGTGCTGCCAGTTTGACGCAGGCTGACTCATTTACACAATGCCCACTTCTGGGACATTGCCTTTTGTGAAGGGTGTGCATTCTTGGAAAGGTGTGAATTAAAGGAGAAAAATGACGGATAAGCTACAGATAGGGCATGCGTTCATACGAGGTATTATTTCTGTCATATTCTGACATGGGAGCGGCGTGTGATTTAGGACCACAGAGAGTGGGCGAGGACAGGCCAGAACCTCACATGATCCAGCTACATTCAGATGGACACATTCCAGTCTGGTACGCAAATGATAGTATCATGCAAAAGTCTGTCAAGGGGCCTGGAGTGGCCTCTCCTCTCTGGTCTCCGTCAGCTCATCATCTCCAGACTGCAAGCCTCGTGAAGGCAGGCCTCTGACTCGCTTGTTGCTGGCTCCTCGTGGCGAACAGGTATCTGCCTCTCTAAGTGCTCAATCCATGCTGAATAGATGATATTAATACCAGGAGCAGAGAGCAGCGGAGCGGAAAGTGGAAGGTCAGAGCAGAGGCAGGAGGGTATGAGTCCCAGGCCAGGCCCACAGGAGGCAGGAGAGGGCAGGAGTCGACCATCACAGTCATTAGGAGGCAGCTACCCAAAGCATGGTCAGGAGGCCCGAGTCAGGGGGAAACTGGGACTGGAGACCAGGGCAAGGGCCAGCACCTGACTGATGGCAACAGGATGATCCAAGACAAGGCCAAGTTTATGGGTGGAGTTTAAGAAGGCCCAGCTGTGAGAGAACAAAGGCTGTGGAACTGAGTTCTGGGCTCAGCTTGATGTTCTGCCTGTAATAGAAACATGTACCTGGCTCGATGTTGGGGTGCTAATTCTCAACTGGTGGCAGGAGTGATGACCTTATGATCCGAATCTTTGGATCCCAGTCCTGGCTGCGTCACTTACTAACTACAAGCAGGTCAGTTAACTATGCTTAGTCACACATTGCTTCATGGAAAAACGCTTACAGCGCAGATCTTCTTACCAATAAAATAATAGCTTGTGCCTATTATCAAGACTATGTAAACACAAAAGAGGGAAAAACTACATTGTAAGACTACACTTTAAAGTGTTAACCGGGATTGACCCAATCATTCTTTCCCAGCACCAAATGGATCACAGATCAGTTTTTGTCGAGTCCTCTTGGAAAAATTGCCCCGAGTCTTCTGTGCCCTCTCTCTCGCCTTCAAGTGCAAGAATGAATCTTGGAAAGTATTCTTAGAGCCTGAAGGGATAGAGAAGCAAGATTGAGGGAGGATGCCCAGCTCAAGTCTGATCCGTATCTCCAAGGACTGGTGGAGTGGAGCCAGGGCACCTGGGCAAGAGAGCCACCCTGCCCCTGCCCGGACCTCCCCCGACGCCACCGCTCAATACCCTGCCCGCCCTGCCCCTCCCACTTCTGTCATTCTTCTGAAAGGGAGGTTGTGTGCGCGCGCGCGCGTGGGGTGTGTGTGTGTGTGTGTGTGTGTGTGTGTGTGTGCGCGCGCGCATGCCCAAAGCCACCAGCCTACCCCAGGGGTCAGGATTCATTTGCCCGTGTAATTGTGCACTCACTTAGTCTACAAATGTTTGTGAACCCTTGCTACATGCCCGGCTCTCTGGTAACACCTGGCGAGACAGTTGAAAACCATCAGTTGGATCCCAGGGTCAACCAGCGGGCAGACCCCAGACAGGACCTCACTCTCTAGTTGGTGGGCTGGTACCTTCTCTTGAGGGTCTCAGGCCCATTTATGTTCTTATTTGTGGTTCTGTCATCAGCTCAAGTCATTTCACGGAAGGCTTTTCCTCTCTTACTGTTATCTGTACATACCCCCCAATCCTCTCCCTCCTTTCCAGTTTGTGCCCAGCTGCCTGAGGAAAATCTCTCTTTGCCACAACCTTAACTAAAGCTGATACATAGACGTATATGGGTAATGATCCCTCTATATCAAGGGACAGGAGGGGCTCCTGGGTGGCTCAGTTGGTTGGAAGTCCGACTTCAGCTGAGGTCATGATCTCACAGTTCGTGAGTTCAGGCCCCACGTAGGGCTCTGTGCTGACAGCTCAGAGCCTGGAGCCTGCTTCGGATTCTGGTTGCCCTCTCTCTCTGCCTCTCCCCTGCTCACACTCTGTCTCTCTCTCAAAAATAAATAAACATTAAAAAAAGGGGGGACAGGAAATCCATATAAAATTAGGGAGGAAAAGAAGGGACTTACAAGTCTCTGTAATGGGTGAAATAGATCTTCTCATAATTTTTGTACTAATCCGTTTCATTACTACTGATTAATTTCTTTCTATGATAAGAAACTGCCTTTAAGGTAATTGTTAACTATTTCAAATACAAATTTAGTTTTTTCTGTTTTGTACTATTTTGTTTCCTTTAAAATATATGGTGTTTGGCAACTTTATGGCTGCTCAAGAGTTTCAGGGGTGCCTCTGAATCATTTATTACATTCATTGAATAGAAAAATGTGCTTCCAATTTGAAATGCATGCCAGTAGCGAGCAGGATTTTTAACTCATTATAGAATAAATTGTGAAATTGATTTGAAAACGTATGGTTATAAATCTATAAAATACTGGCACTTTTCATGCTGTCTTAAAACAGATCTCTCCTTTCCATCTTAATTCCTCTGTTTTCACATTCTTTGGGCCCCAGCAGACTCCTCATCCTGACAGCTGGGGCAACAGTAGGCTCTGGGGCCACATGACACCCTGGAATTTTTTAAAAATTTCAAAATGCAATCTGCCAAAGAATGTCCCTAAGAACCTCCAAACAAAACAGCTGGTTGTGAGCTAGACTTTCTGAATTGATCCTAACCTGTATTCAGCAAACGGAGAGCACACAGTTGTTGAGCATTTTTGTGTCCAGATATTTACGTATTCTATGGATTTTCATTCTTTCGAAACTGAAAAGTATGCATGTAAGTTTCTGAGTCTCGTACTGCACATCACGTGTATTTTTCATGCAACCAGCAGTTGAAAGCTGCAGACACACTGAAACCAGGAAAGCTTATCTTCTGGAATTTTTGTCATTCCCCCTTTCCAGATGGATCCTAAATATTTGCCAGGAACACTGCCTTATTCACAACTCAGAATAGAAATACATAGAGAACCATAATAATTGTTCCCACTAAAACTGTTTTCTGCAATTACCATCGGAAATAACAGAAACGCTAGGAAAACACATATTCATCAAAATAGCAGATTTTTTTTCCTCTGTGAGCTGCAATTAGTTCCTGTGCCAATTTCCATTTTCTGAATTGCATACTAGTTGATAGACATTTTAATTTTTTTTTTTTTGACGAGAGAAAAATGAATGTATTAACTCATAAGCACATCCTGACCAGATTACAAATCAGTTTCCCTGGAATACATCAGTAAATAAACAAAATCTTTCTGAAGGAGAGGTCCGTCCTCCTGGAAATGTTGATTTGGAGACATTAATTTCCAGTCTTCACATACCTTTGTGTTTTCTGGAGTCTGTTAAGTCTTGCAATATCGTGAGAAAAGAATAACCAGACCTTCTTTAAATGCTAGCCACATGTGCTGCGTATTAACAGCTGTCAATTCAGGGTAAAATAGAATGATTTCATTGCAGCAACCCCTTCCTACACCATTCCCCTGTTTCCATGCCAGTAAGCTGGCACTTATAATTAATATGGAAATTTGGTTCCATTTTGAAATAAAAATTATCGACCACTTCCTATGTGTTCGACACTATCCTGGCAGAGTAAGAAGTAAACACCGTAAAATTCCTGCCTCAAGAGCCCCTAGAAGGTTCCTGTGACCAACAGGAGACCCCTGCCCTGTCTGTAGGCACCTTCAGCTCATGGACGCTGTATGGTGCTTTAGGCCCAGTGCTGCCAGATTTTCTGATTTTTTCAGGGAACACAAAAAGTGGGGTTTTAATATGTAGCTATTGATTTTCAAATACTGATGATGAATTTTAAAAAGTTTAAAACCTTGTGCAGGACAACAATTCATATCTGCTTGACAGTCTGGACCCACATCTGCTTTAAAAAAATTATTTGGCTTTAAGGGCACCTGGGTGGCTCAGCTGGTTCAGCGTCAGACTCTTGGTTTTGGCTGAGGTCATGATCTCATGGTTCATGAGATCGAGCCCCGCGCCGGATTCTGCACTGACAGTGAGGAGCCTGCTTGGGATTCTCTCTCTCCGCCTCTCTCTGTGCCCCTCCCCCATTGTGTGTGCACTCTCTTTCTCAAGATAAATAAATAAACTTAAAAAAGTTATTTTAACTTAAAAAAAATAGTGAATACATGCCCATAGCTCAAAATCCAAAAAGAACAGTTATATAGTGACACGAAGTCTCCCTCTCAGTCCCCTCCCCAGAGGCAGTTCCTATACCAGTGTCTTCTGGACCTTTCAGTCGTCTTCAGTCTCCACGCGGGTACAAGCATATGTACACATAGGGTCTGTGAGCACCGAGGGTACTGCTCTATCCACACTCTCATGGTCCACTTTGGTCACTAAATATACTGCACATTATCGCAATTGCCCCAAATCAACCTCTATAGAATTACCTTCAGCATAGTTTTCCATCATCCGGAGGCATGGGATCATCTGACCAGTGGATATTTACTGCCTTCCCTGTCCCTGTTACCGCAAACCATGCTCCAAAGACTAACCTTTGTGCATATAATATTATATGTGTGAGTATATCTGCAGCCCAAATCCCTCAATTCCTTCCAGCAATGATTCTCGACCTGCCTGCACAGGAGGATCCCCCAGTGCAGATTCTTGGGTCCACCCACAAAGATTTGGGTTATTCCCTGGCCACGAGGAATTTTTAAAGGCCCGAGGTGATTCGGAAGGGCAAGCGGTGTTGAGAAACCCTGCCTTCCAGACCGACCCAGGTTGCGCATCCTCTGAAAGGGACTAGTGTTTCCCTGCCAGTGAGAGCCTACAGAGCCCCCCATGGGTGCTTTTGTCCACCTGAGAAGTAGAAATCCATTGGTGCTTCCAACTGCATTTTAGAAATTCTACAAGAGCGGTTGCACACATTCTCGTATTCTTTTTAGCTTTTCTGGAGAACTGACAATATATTTTGCTCGTTACCTATCATACCGTTGGTCCTTCTCTTTACACATTAAAGAAATTAGTCCTTTGTGGACTAACTTTTTTTAAATTTGTTTTCTAGCTTGTCATTGTCTTGACTTTGCTTATGGCATTTTTCTCTGGGAGGAACCATTGTATGTCACCACATACATCAAAAAGTGTTGGCTTCTGAGTTTTGTTTCATACTGAGAAAAATCCTCCTCATTCTGGTATTATTGTAAAAAAAAAAAAAAACTTTATGGCTTTCTCCAGAATGTTAATGGTTTTATTTTTGACATTTAAAGTTTTTTTCATCAGAATTCTGCATTTGTTTTGGCCTAAGTGTGTGGTATGGCTCCAGTGTTGTTGTTATTTTTTCCAGATGTTCAGACACCATCGATTGAATAACCAATCCCCCCTCCCGTTGACTTGAAATGTCATTTTTATCATTTACTAAATTACCTTATGTATTTGAGTCTAATTCTGGACTTTCCATTCTGTTCCTTGGATCAATCTACCCATGCACCAGAACCACACTGTGTTTTAGTAGACTAGAGATTTGCAATATGTTACAATAAATGATTTCTTATTGCTCTTATACTTCAAAAATGTTCTGGTTTTCTTGTTTAGTATTTTTCATTATTAACCTTAGAGCCAGCTTTTCTAGTTCCATAATAATCTTGCTGTGGTTTTTACAAGACATTGTGCATAATTCATTTAATTTATGGAGAACTGAGTACAAAGGATCTACCTCTCGCTCACCTCTACCCTCATTTCTGCTTTCTCCCTTACTCTGAAAATGCCAGCCCTAACTGTATACTTGAAATTCCACAAACCAATCATGCTTACCTTGAAATATTTTCATTGGCTGAGACCACTGAAGGCGAGATCATGAAACACCTTCCCAAGGGCAACTCCTTCCCAGGCTTGGTGCTCCCTGCCTGGAAGCTTCTTAGCTTAGACACCACATCTTCTCAGAAGATTCTGCTGTTTTCCAAGGGCCGACTAACACATTGTATTGCAAATGTCTGTTTGCTAGTGTAAGAGACAAGGGTCCAAATCTAAAAATTGCTAAGACTCAGGTGGACAAAAAAAAAAAAAAAAAAAAAAAATCATAAATATCTTTTTTGGGAACTGATGTCATCTTACTTTAAAACTTCTGGGGCACCTGGGTGGCTCAGTCGGTTAAATGACCGACTTCCCTCAGGTCGTGATCTCACAGCTCACGAGTTCGAGGCCCACATCGGGCTCTGTGCTGACAGCTCAGAGCCTGGAGCCTGGCTTCGGATTCTGTGTCTCCCTCTCTCTCTGCCCCTCCCTTGCTCGCACTCTGTCTCTGTCTGTCAAAAATAAATAAACATTAAAAAACAATTTAAAAAAATCAAAACTTCCATATCGGCTGTGAATGGGAAGGAAAAGACCCTTAGGGTTGCTAGCTAATACGTCACTTTTAATTTTAGTAAGACTTCAGAGTATTTAATCGCACTTCCTTCAAGGCATTCTCTCACGGTTCTTCTCCTCGCAGTCTTTTTTCCTGAAGGCCTCTAAATGTAGGAAGGGCTCATGGTGCCAGCATCTTGTGCATTCTCTGCTTCTTCTGGATGTCCTGCTCTGATGTCCACTGAGGTGTGACTGGTGCCTTCTGCTAGTTTTGAGCCTCGAGCTGGTACTCCCTGCTGGCCATGTTCCCCCAGTGCCTTGGGTTGTCAGGGTCCAACACTCTACAGCCTTCCCACTTCAACTGGACACCTTTCCTGTGACTTCTGTACCTCCTATCTAGGGTGGGATCTTCTTTTTTCTCACTGAAAGAGTGGGTGGCACCTTCTGAGTCTGCCCTCAGGTATCTCTACACGCTAATGCTTCCCTTTTGCTCTGTCTGTTGGCCATGGAACTCTGCTGAGGACACTGACAGTCTCGCAAAGGTTAGCCCGGGGGAGGCCAGAACCAGCTCTGGCTGACCCCGAATTCCCCTGGAATGTCCAGGCTCCCTCACTCTATGACCTTGGTCAGGTTACTTAACTTTCGATGCCTCTGTTTCCTCAGCTGTAAAACAGAAGTGAAAATAGAACGTGAACCATCATGACATTCTGAAGGGTAAATATAAGCACTTGATAAATATTTGCTACTTTAAAAATTATTCTATTCCACTTTTACCTTGAGGATTAGAGAACCTCAGTTCTCCCAGGCATTTATTGATCGATTTGGTATCTTTACTGATTTCCTAGAGCAAGTGAACAAGATAGCTTTTTTTTTAACTCTTTCCATTACATTTGGATTAAAAAGTGTTTTTAAATTTCTTTTTCTTTTTATTTCTTTTTCTTTTTAAAGTGGTTTTTCATACTTATGTAATAGAGGCTGTTCACCAGGGCAAAAATTATTTTATTTTTTAATTGTGTTTATTTATTTTTGGAGAGAGAGAGCATGAGCAAGGGAGGAGCAGAAAGAGAGAGGGAGGGAGAGAATCCCAAGAAGGCCCATGCTGTCACCACAGAGCCGGATGCAGGACTCAAACTCACAAACTGTGAGGTCATGACCTGGGCCAACTCCAAGAGTGGCTGCATAGCGGACTGAGCCACCCAGGTGCCCCTGGGTACAAAATTATTTAAAAAAAAAAAAAAACTTATGCAGAAACATCCACTCATGAGTCTGACAGACTAAGACCCTACCGGACAATTCCCTCCTTTGCAGAAAATAAGTATGGAAGCTGGACATAGGAGGAGACTGCCTGATGGTACTAGACAGTGAACTGAAGCACAGACTGATGGGAGTGCACGTGCACTTGCAGGAGGAGATCCGTGGAGCTACACAGTCAAGTTTACATCTCCATGCCTTTTAATAGCCATGGGGCTAAGTATGGTCTGCATGGCTCACACAGCAATGGCAGGGGTAATCGGGTTTTCCGAGAAACCATAGTGAAGCCAGGAAACTGAATGCAAGTGGGGGTAATCCAGGAAGGGTATGAGGCAGAGGAGGGATCCCCAGTCTCCACCCATCAGTTTCTCTGACTGACCCCAGAAACAGGTGTGCATGGAACAGACTCAGAGCAGCTGAGCTAGAGACAAAAGATCTGAACTGAACCGGAGGTGCCATCCAAGCAACCGTCAGCACTTTAAGACGGGCCAAGAAAATTCCCTGCTACAACGAAGAAAACCACACTATCAGACAAAGCAACCACAACAAAAAAACAAAAAAAACAGTATCCAAGATCTGTTAACATTCACAATGTCTAAGATACATCCAAAATTACCCAACGTTCAAAGGTCACCCAAAATGGAGCACATTCTCGAGAGAAGAGAAAATGGATTGTGTCTGACCCTGAGATGAGCAAGTTGCTGGAACGAACAGATAAGGATATTGAAGAAGCTATTATAACGATAGTCAATGAAGGAAAACAGAACATGTTTTCAGCAATTGGGGATCTCAGCAGAGAAATGAGAAGTCTCAGCAGAGACATAAAAACAATAAAATAATAAGCAAATGGAAGTTACAGAACTGAAAATTAGAATTACAATAAAATATTCGCTAAAAACTTAATAGTCAAATAGACATGGCAGAGGAAAGAGTAAATGAATGCAAAGATAGAGCAATAGAAATGATAAAAAATGAAAAACAAGAAAAACAAGATTTTGAAAAAGAAACAATATCTTGTTAGGTTGGATAGAATGATCAAACATACAGGAATACCAGAGGGAGAGAGAATGGGGCAGAAAAAAAATATGTGAAGACATCATAGCGGCACACTTCCTAAATTCGATGAAAGATAGAAATGTTTAAATACAACATGCTATACACACAACCACCACAATGAGCACAGAAAATCCAACAGAATTCTATGTTTATTGAAAATATCTTTGAAGATTAAAGGCAACCGCCCAGAGCAGTGGAATATTCTCTCAGCTCTCTTTGCAAAAACTTGCACCTGGGGCCAGAGCCAGACGTTGTTTCCAGGATAATGGAGAGTGTTCTGGAACATCCTTGATACTTTGCAATTCCATTGGACATTCTATCTATTGGGATTTTCACAGGTGAAGGAACAAATGCACTATCCAGTGCTATCTTAACAAAAGGGCCATAAATGTAGATATAGGAAAGATAAAAGAATGGGACAGATTTGCAATCAAAGATCTCACAGTGATAGCAATGGGAAATCACATGAAAAATTTATTAGTGGAGGAGGACACATAATTGGATTAACAAACAAAAGGAAAACATAGCTGCATGCTGAAATTCTCAGTGCAGGGTAAGTGGGATTGAAAGTAAAAAGAAATGCTCAGATAAGAGATGCTCTCCCTTAGGACATCCTCACCATCTGTGCTTATGATTTGTTCTTTTCCTATTGGAGATGTAATATATAATATATAAATATGAAGTCGGAGAAAATAACGCTTCTCTGGCTAGCACAGTGGGCAGAACAGCACCCAAGAAGAAATGGTATTTGAATTGTATGTCAAAGTACGAGGATAAAATTTCCATTCAGAGGAGGAGAGGAGAGGAGAAAAAAAGACTTGCAGGAAGAAAACATACAAAGCACAATGTCATTTTAATTAAGCACGCTACCTCATTAAGAAGTTTAGAAAGTCTTTAAAGGCAAAGCTTAAGGTATCTGCTTAATCTGTATTCCTCACACACAATATATTTTTTAAATTTTTTTAATGTTTATTTATTATTGAGAGACAGAGAGAGACAGAGTGTGAGCAGGGGAGGGGCTGAGAGACGGGGAGACACAGAATCTGAAGCAGGCTCCAGGCTCTGAGCTGTCAGCACAGAGCCCGTCATGGGGCTCGAACTCCCAAACCGAGCGAGCATGACATGAGCCGAAGTCGGACGCTTCACTGACTGAGCCACCCAGGCGCCCCCCTCACACACAATATTTTTAAAAAATGAGACCAAAAAGTCATTTTCAGAGGAAAGAAAATGAAAATAATTTGTCACCAGAAGACCTGCATTACGAGAAATGCTAAAGGATGTTCTTCAGGCTGAAGGAAAATGACAGCAGATGGAAACTTGAATCCTCAGGAAACAAAAGAAGAACATTGGAAAAGATGAATATCTGGATATTGCAAAAGACTGTTTTTGGTCTTTTTTACTCCTAGTTTCTTTGTCAATAACTGAACGGTGTAAAGAAAGATATAATCTTTCTGGTAGGGTTTATAACATATGTCACTGTAACAGATAACTGCTATTATCTTAGTAGTAATATATATATTGTAGAGAGCACACAAGTGGTGGAGAGGGGCAAAGGGAGAGAGAGAATCATAAGCAGGCTCCATGCTCAGTGCAGAGCCCGATGTAGGGCTCGATCCCATGACACTGGGATCATGACCTGAGATGAAATCAAGAGTTGGAGGCTCAACTGACTGAGTCACCCAGGTGCACTGTAGTAGTTATATTTTTACTGTCAGTAGCCAATGAACATTTAAGAGTGCGTATTATAATTCTTAGGGCAAGTACTGAAAAAATGCAAAAAAATAAAAAAAGGATAGAAAAAGAGCCAGGAGAAATATTAAAATGGAATTTTAAAAAATATTCAAATAATCCAAAAAGTAGGAAAAAAGAAATAGGGGAACAAAAAACTGGAAAGACAAATCGATGCTTAAATAATAGACCCAACAAAACTGAATTAATAATTATGATAGATATTAATGGATTAAACAATTCAAAAGATTGTCAGAATGGATTACAAAACAAACAAAAACCAACCATTTTCTACCAGGATTCTGTTTAAATGTAAAGACACAGAGAGGTTATAGTAAACGGATGGAAAAAAGATATGCAATGCAAGCCATAAGCACAAGGATGCTTAAAGTTCTATGTTAACATCAAATAAAATAGATTTTAACAATATTGTATTGCCAGAGATAAAGACACTTAATAAAGACAAAAGGGCCACTTGATCAGAAATATATAGTAATTATAAATGTGTGAGCACCAAAAACATGAAGCAAATCTGACAAAATCAAGAGAAGAAGCAGTCAATTCTACATCAGTTGGAGAATTTAACAGCCATCTCTTAGCAATTGATAAAATTGGACAAAGTCATCAGAGATGTAGACAATCTAAACATTACCAATCACTTTGATTAAGTGATACTTATGGTACACTCCACCACCACCAGCAGAATAAATATTTCACATTCTTTTAAAATGCAGATAGAGATTCGCTAAGATAGACTATATTCTGACCCATAAAACAAGCCCTAATGAATTTAAATAGATTGAAATCATATCAAGTAGGTTCTCTTAGCACAGTGGAATTAAATTAGAAATATTAAAATAAAGCAAGCAGGAAAACCCAAAATATCCTGGCAATTAAATGACTCACTTCTAGTGAACTGGGTCAGAGAAAAAAATCACAAGAGAAATTAAGAAATGTACAGAGCTAAAGCAGGACATAGAGAAAAACTAATAGTATTAAATACCTATATTAGAAATAGAAGTCTCTAATGATCAAAGTAAGCTTCCACCATGAACAGAATAAATTAAACCCAGAACAAGCTAAAAGAAGGAAAGAATAAAGGTAAGTACTAGTATCAATAAAATAGAAAACAGAAAAACAATAACTAAAACTCTTGAAACTAAAAGCTAATGTTTGAAAAGATGAATGTAACAGATCACCCTCCAGCTGGACTCATTAGCAAAAAAGAAAGCACAAATGAATAATATTAGGGATAAAAGAAAGGGAATCACTGCAGAACTTTCAACCATAAAAAGATAATAAGGATCCTCGGTTTGTTCTCTGTTGATGGAGAGAAGGTGGGAGATGGCTAGATGGGTGATGGGTACTAAGGAGGGCACTTGTGATGAGCATTGAGTGTTGTATGTAAGTGATGAATTATCGAGTTCTACTCCTGAAACTGATATTGCACTGTATGTTAACTAAAATTTTAAGCTAAAAAAATTATAAGGAAATTTTATGGGAACTTCACGCCAATGAATTTGCCAACCTACATGAAATGGATAAATTCCTTGAAAGACACAAATGACCAAAACTGACACAAGAATAAATAGCAAATGTGAGCATTGCTATCTCAATTTAAAAATCAACTTTATAATTAAAAGCAATTTCCCATTTAGCTTTTTTCCTTGGTACACCACTCAAGATTCTGGTGTTGCCATGGGCTGCCACCCCACCTGGTGTTACCAGTATTGTAAGAACAAGCCATTTCCAAAGTCTGGCATCTGCACAGGTGTCTCTAATGCCAAGATCTGCATCTTTGACCTGGGGTGGAAGAAGGCAAAAGTGGATGAGTTCCCATTATGTGGCCACATGGTGTCAGATGAATATCAGCAGCACTCCTCTAAAGCCCTGGAGGCTGCCAGTATTTGTTCCAAAAGTACATGGTGAAAGCTGTACAAAGATGGTTTTCACATCCCAGTGTGGCTCTAACCTTCCACGTCGTCCGTATCAACAAGATGTGCTGTGATGGAGCTGACAGGCTGCAGACAGGTGTGTGGGGTCCCTCTGGAAAGTCTCAGTGCACAGTGAACATTGGCCAAGTCATTATGGCATCTGTACCCAGCTGTAGAACAAGGAGTGTGTGATTGAGGCCCTATGCGGCGCCAAGTTCAAGTTCTCTGGCTGCCAGAAGATCCACATTTCCAAGGAGACTGTACTAAGTTTAATGTGGATGTGTTTGAAGACAGGGAGGCTGAAAAGCAGCTCATTCCAGATGGCTTGTGGGGGTCAAATACATCCTTAATCATGGCCTCTTGGACAAATGGGCTCTGCACTCATGAGAGCCTCAGCACTGCCCCTCCTCAATCATGCCCACCAATAAATCCTACTTTCTGTCAAAAAAATCCCAACAATTTCACAAATAAAGTCCAGGTAATTTCACAGTTGAATCCTATCATACAGTTAAGGAAGGCATTATATCAATCCTATACAAACTTTTCAGAAAAACAGAAATCGGGGAAATACTTCCTAATTCATTTTATGAAAACAGTTTTATCCTGATTCCAAAGCCAAAGATCTCACAAAGGATGAGAACTACAGACTAATATCCCTCAGGAACATAACTGCAAAAATGTTTGATAAACTATTAGATTGGAAAATCAAATCCAGAAAAGAAAAATATATATTTATATTTATATATAAAGGATTATACATCATGAATTATCCTCAAAATGCAAAGCTTGTTCATCATTTAAACATTGAACGATGTAAATTTACTATGTTAATAACAAAATGGCAAAATATAATTATTTCAATAGATACAGAAAAAACACCTGACCAAATTTAACAGTAGAAACATGCGGCAAACTAGAAATAGTTGTGAACCTCCTCAACATGACTAAGGACATGTACTGAACACCTTCAGCATTACTATTTGACATTGCACTAGAGATCATGGCAAGTGCAATAAAATAAGAAAAAGTAATAAAAGGCATAGAGATGTGAAAGGAAGTACTACATATTTCCTTATTTGCAGGTGACAGGAATCTACAAAAAAGCTATGAGAACTTAGCGAATTCTCATTAATAAGTGAATTTAGCAAGGTTGCAAAATACAAAGCCAATATATAAAAAGCAGTTAAAAGTTTAGATATAGCATCAATTACAAAATGAAATAATAAAACAACACTCCATTTACAATAGCATCGAATGTATATAGGAATAAATTTAATGAAAGTCACATAAGGCCTTTGTACTAAAAACTAGAATACTTTGCATGGGAAAGGTAAAGAAGGCCTTAATGGAGAGATGTACCATGTTTATGGATTGGAAGACTTGACACTGTTAAGATGGCAGTTCCCCCTAAGCTGATCAGTAGATTCAATGTAATTCCAATCAAAGTCTTAACTGGCTGCTTTTGAAAGAGATTTACAGGCTAATTCTAAATTTAAATGGAAAGGAAAAAGACACAGGACAGCCAACATAATTTCAGAAGAGAATAAAAAGGTGAACGTAAACATTACTTGATTTCAAGTCTTACTACAAAGGTACAGTGATCAAGACAGTGTGTTCATGTATAGGGCAGAACATATAAATAAATGGGACAGAATAGAAAATCCAAAAATAAACTCACAGTTTTATGGTCAAAAAATTTTTTTTTTCGAAAGTGCCGGATTCAATGAGGAAAAGATAATTATTTTTCAAAAAATGGTTCTGGAACAACTGCATCTCTGGGGAAAAAATTTTTTTTGAACACTGAATCAAACCACACACTCAAATTAACTCAGAATGTATCATCACCTAAATATAAGAGCTAAAATTATAAAACTTCAAAAACAAGACATAGGAAGAAATCTTTGTGGTATTATGTTAGGCAAAGATTTTTTACACAGGTATAAAAAGCCCAAACTGTAACATGCACAAAAATTGTAAAATGGCCTTCGTTAAAATGAAATCACTTTCTCTTTGAAAGATATAACAGAGGGGGAAAAGAGCAAGCCACAGTCATATTCAGGAAAATAATTGTGAAACATGTTTCACAAGGGTTTGAACAGAAAACCTCAAGAATTCTTACAATTCAATAATAAGGCTAAATAACCCAATAGGAAATAGATCAAAGATTTGAATAGATACATTATAAAATATATATCAATGGCTAGTAAGCACAAGAAAATATGCTCAATGTCATTAGTCATCAGAGAAATGTAACTTAAAATGATAATGAGATACTACCATATACCCACTAGAGTAATACAAGTTAAGAAAGCCTGACAATGCCAAATGTTGGTGAGGGTGTGGAGTCAGTAGACCCTCACACATTTGCTGGTGGGAATGCAAATCTGGTTCATATGCTTTGGAAAACAATATGGCAGCATTTTACAAATAAAAACATAAATATTCTGTCACACCCAGCAGTTCCACTTGTAGGCACTGCTAAAGAGAAATAAAAACGTATGTTCACACAAAGACAGGCATATAAATAAGTTCATAGCGATATTATTCATCATTGCAAACCACTGGAAGAAACCCAAATATTCAACTGATGAGTGGATAAACACACTGTTGTGTATCCATACTGTGGAACAACAGAAAATTAGTACACAAAATATGAATGGCTCTCGAAAATGTGTTCTAAGTGAGAAAAATGAAACACAACCGACTACATAATGGATGATTTCATAAATATTAAATTCCAAAAAAGGCAAAGCCATGGTGATTACAAGGGGCTGGCTGGGTGCGAGCAGAGGAGGGTAACTGACAAGGGATAAGAGGAAAATGTTTAGGTGGAAGGAAATGCTATATACGTGCTTTTGCTGGTGGTTACACAACTGTGGAGAATTACCAAAATTTCATCAAAATACACGTTTAAATGTGGCGAACTCTGCCTCAACTTAAAAAGGAAAAGAAAAGAAAACTCAGAGACCTCATTTGGTGAAACAAACGAACAAGCAAAAACTTCTCCCTTTGTTGACTGCAGTTTCAACCAAGAGTTCCATAGTGAAAATGATGTGAATGTAGAGTCTTGAATTTGAGCATGTTCTGTTCACTGGAAGAACAGGTTCAAGCCCTAAGTCTTCTTTCCACCTCCTGCAGTTTTTAGTAATAGCCATCTCCAGGCAAAAGGGAAAGATAAAAGAAGAAAAGCTCATCTTTGCTTAGATGCTTACATTTGTGACTTTGCCCCATTTGCACAAATACGGTCTAGTTCCATAACGCTGCCATGAGAGGGTACAATTCCAGTAGGAAAAAGAGTCCCTCCACTAAGCCACTTCTTTTCACAGGAAAGTAATTGTTGTTGTAAACAATTTGGGAAGTAAAACTAAAGTACCAAATGATACTTGTTTGCCATATGCAAAAGACCCAGGAATTGAACCAGCTGTCTGTGAGGGGAAGTGAAGTTTTACATGTGTGATAAGAAAACCAGCACGTTATTCTTTTCTAGCATATGGAGCATGTCTTTGCCGGTGGCTCAGCACCTCTCTTTAAGTACCAAAAAAGCCACTGGTCTGGATGAGAAGCACCGCCAGTTATCTAGATAATACCCCTTCTCCTCCTCTTGCTTCCTACAGAAAACTTTGTTCAGAGTATGGAAGTTCCCAGTTTAAAATTTTTCTTAATGCTTATTTATTTTTGAGAGAGAGAGAGACAGAGACAAAGCATGAGTGGGGGGAGGGGCAGAGAGAGAGGGAGACACAGAATCCAAAGCAGCTCCAGGCTCCAACCTGTCATGTCAGCACAGAGCCCGAGGTGGGGCTCGAGCTCACAGACCATGAGATCATGACCTGAGCTGAAGTCAGGCGCTTAACTGACTGAGCCACCTAGGAGCCCCAGGAAGGCCCCAGTTTATTTTTTTTTTTTAATTTTTTTTTCAACGTTTTTTATTTATTTTTGGGACAGAGAGAGACAGAGCATGAACGGGGGAGGGGCAGAGAGAGAGAGGGAGACACAGAATCGGAAACAGGCTCCAGGCTCCGAGCCATCAGCCCAGAGCCTGACGCGGGCTCGAACTCACGGAACGCGAGATCGTGACCTGGCTGAAGTCGGACGCTTAACCGACTGAGCCACCCAGGCACCCCAGGAAGGCCCCAGTTTAAATGCTCACCTCTCCAGATTCTTTTGCCATCTTGGACAATGAGATATAAGTGAGCCTACTTACGTTTCATTGGCACGTATAGGAAAACTTGTTTTCCTGATAAAAGGGTGATCAAGTCAGACGACACATGCCCTTTTTGTTTACCCTTCAGAAAGAGGCTATCCTGCAGAGGGATGAGGATAAAAGCCATACCCTGAGAGTGGCCGGGAGCTGATTGAGAAAAAAGATATGGCCACCAGGCACAGTAACACACAGCACGCTTAACTGGCTTGTGCTTGGACAGGGTTGCACAAGATGGAAAGTCTCCACAACATGGGGCTGTCCGGAAGCCCACAGTGAGGAGGGATCACTACCAAGAAGGGGAGGAGGGCAAGGAGACTCCCAGAGGAGATGCGGACTGGAGAAGGGTCTCATGCGCCCAAGTGATGTTCCCTCAGCAGCACAGTGGAGAGTCTGTGGGTCAGAGAGCCCCAAAGGGCCATGGCAGCTTTATATAACAGAGTGATAAAGCCAGAGCTAGATGGTACTGGGTCCTGAGTGGTGTTCTTAGGCAGCGCCATCAGCCTTGGCCTATGTGTTTCTGCATTTCTAGTTACTTGGATAAAAGAAAACTCCTTGGTTAAACCATATATTCAGGTTTCTGTAGAGTATATAAGACTCTATTTTAGAAATCTTGTTAAGCTCTTTGCATGTACTATTCCATTTGCTCCTTATAGCAATTCAATGCAATAACTACCATTTTTATACCTTCAGAAGGGACTGAGGTCCAGAGACCTAAAGGAACTTGTCCATAGTTACACAGCTGAGCCAGTCTTTGGAACCAGTGTCTAGTTTACGGAAAATATATGGACGAAGGAATGTTCATAACAATATGCGGAAGCACATGAAGCCAGACGGTGGGACGTGATCCAGCTCTTCTGATCCAGTTTCTTCAAAAAGCCAATAGACCAGTGAAAAAGAGGGGGAGAACTTTCTGGATTTAGAGACTTGAGGTGACTTCTTGCATTGGCCAAGCTGGACAAAACTGATATCAGCCCATCTCTACCACTGACCATAACAAAAACTCTGGGCAGAATATAAAAGCAGCTGCCTGAAGATCCTGAAAACTTAACAACAGGTGGACTGGAGACAAAAGTCAAAATCTGAGTAATGACGCATGACACGGACAGCTTCAGCTGTGTGCAACTGTGTGTCAGCGTGGAAGGCTAAACTTCGAGAGCTCCGTCTTTCTGGACAGAGGACGAGGAAAGACAGAATGGGGCCTGAGATTGTAGGACAAGTCCCAGATTGCAGAGATCTGGAGAAGGACACCGTCCAACTCTGCGTATGAACTGACGTAAGTTCCAGGGCCCCCTGTGAGCCATGTATGTGTAACAGAGAAATGGAAATATTCACATAAATACTAGATGTGAAGGTTTATGGCAGCTTTACTTATAATCCCCCCAGACATCGGCAACAACCCACTGTCCTTTAGCTGGTTAATGGATAAGCAAGTTGTGGTGTACCTAAGCAATGGAATACTACTCAGGGTTATATGATATGCTGGCAAGGACAAAATTCTAGGGATGGAGAAGAAATCGGTGGCTGTTGAAGAGAACGTCACTATGGTGGGACAGCAAAAGGGAATTTTTTGGTAGTGGTGGAACTATCTGTATCTTATGGTGGCAGTTACACAAATTTATGCATTTGTCTAAACTCATAAAATAGTACCCTGAAAAAGGTGAATTATACCATAATTTATTTTTATTTATTTTTTTTGCTGTAAATTCCATAAATTAAATAATTTTTAAAAAGACATTCAAGTACGCGGTGTCTGGGTGATTTAGTCGGTTAAGGTCTGACTTCGGCTCAAGGTCATGATCTCGCCATTCCCGAGTTCGAGCCCCACATCAGGCTCTGAGCTAACAGCTCAGAGCCTGGAGCCTGTTTCAGATTCTGTGTCTCTCTTTCTCTCTCTCTGCCCCTCCCCCACTCACCTCTGTTTCTCTCTGTCTCTCAAAAATAAACATAAAAAAGAAAAGACATTCAAGTGCCATAACAATCAAATGTAACACATAGTCTCTCTTTTGATAGTGGTTTGAACAAACTAACTGGAAAAAAAAAGTTTCTGGGGAAACATACATATGGAATCCATTTAAATGATACCAAGGAATTGTTGCTTTTATGAGGGGTCATATGGATATTGTGATTGAGTGAACAATGTTCTTATGTTTAAGAGATGCTTAACATAGCATGGCATATAGCCATCCATCGAACCATTCCATGTTGGTTATGTCTAAAATTTTTCAAAAATGTTAGTAAATAAAATAAGAAAACTACTTTGTCTCAAAAAAAGTAAAGACAAATTCTCTTTAAAGTAGTGGGGCTAAGATTTTTACTTAGTTTTAATTACGCTGAAATCTGTAGTCTTTACCACTATGTTCTAGAGCATTCCTATGTATCTTGACCTATTTGTTGCAACTTTCATATTTCCATAAAAGAAATATAAAGCATGTAAATAATCTAAGAGTGACTACGGACATTATTCAGGTAATCTGAAAAAACATGGCCTCATGAACTGCTTTGATATGCTGTCTTCTCTATCGAGAAGGTATTCCCCCCACCCCGACTCTGTCCCCAGAAGAATGCCATTAAAATGTCACTGGAATTTTTCTAAATGATGAAAAGTTAGAGGGAATTTAAAACACTCACTTCTTAAAAAGACCTCAGAAATTTCACCATATTTCCCCTATGATGTATCTGAGTTAAAAATAATCATTTCAAAAACATTTCAGTGAGGTCAGATAGATGGCAGGTACTTTGAAAATTATGAGAGGGCATTAAGTTAATTCATCTGAGGCTGGCATGGGCAGGATGTGGAGGGCTCTTCTTGTGGTATCCTCACTACCATGCATCTGGCAGACGCTTGTAGAGCTCTCGAGTCATTGCGTCACCAAGAGAAATAAGATACTGTACACATTTCAAGGGGAACGCAGAAGCTTCCCACCATAGGACTACAGAGAAGCCATCTGGGCCCACAGCAGAATAGCCATCTGTTTTCACCTTGTTTGTTGCTTAGCCATTAAGGTAAAATGTGGCCCAGGAAACAATACAAGCACAAAATAACAATCTCATGATAGCCTTCTCCTTGGTGAGAGGGCCATTTCCCCTTATATGTGTATATATTCTATATGTATGCTTTTCATATAGATATGCACGCACCCTCTCACTTATATGTCAGTCTAGATCAATTAAAAATAAATGTTTATTGAGCATTCACTATGGACCAAGCACCGTTCCGGTGTGTTAACTTCCGGTGTGTTAACTTATTTCACTCTCACAAAACCACATGACATGGTACTCTCTTCATATGCCTCTCTATTCATATCAACAGATGAGGCAGTTTGTTCTCGACTAGGTACATCGGGCTCTAAAAGTCATTCAGAATTGCATAGGGAACTTTAAACTTGCATTACGGGACATTGCCCTAGAGAACCGATGCACTACATAAAAAATACATTTAACGTATATTTAACGTACATGAAGCAAAATACTACCTGTTCTATAAATCATTTTCAACTCTTGAATACGTCCATGTGCCAAGTCCTGGTATGGTGAACACTTGTTGTTTTGCCCCCATATCAGCCTTCACCGTTATGTGGTCCTGGGGAAAATGATCCCAGCTTGGGCTAATGGTTGATGGGACATCTCATCCAGGTTGGGCCAACCACAGACACGTGATTCAGTCGGTATTCTTCAGGACTTCTGTAAACAGAAGTGGTAAAGAGAGGAGTCACTCCTTGTTGGTGGAAGAATGTGAGAATCAGGAGCCAGAGACAGCCATGTTTTCTGCCACACGGTGGAATTTAATCTTCTTCGGGGACAGGAAATGAAAGTCAAAACCCACTAGTGGGAGAGAGATACAGAAGCCTAGCTGTATCAGGTCTTTTTTTCCTATTGTTCTTGAAGCCCAGATATGTGTCTACCATGTCCATGACTTACTTGTTCATCCCTTTCTTTTTTTTAATTTTTAATTTTAGAGGGAAAGAGAGAGAGCTTGAGTGGGGCAGAAGGGCGGTGGCAGAGAGAGAGAGAGAGAGAGAGAGAGAGAGAGAGAGAGCATGAATCTCAAGCAGGCCCTAAGCTCAGCACAGAGCCTGATGCAGGGCTGGATCCCATTACCCTGGAACCATGACCTGAACCCAAATCAAGAGTCCGATGCTCAACCGACTGAGCCACCCAGGCACCCCTGTTCATGCCTCTCTTTAATCAATGATCTCTATTAGCAAATTCCCCTTTTTTGTCAAATTATATTATTTTTGTCACTGGGAATATATAGTAAGTTGCATTATTGTTAAGATCTTCTCTTTTGCCCTTGAACAAACTAATTATCAATGCATATTCTTTGCCATGTGACTTGCCTTCTTCCTGGTAGGGGGTATGTATCTCAGCCCCATTGACTCTGGGTTTGGCCCTGTGACCCACTTGGTCCAGATGTAGTGTGAGAAGTGACAAGGTGGCAGTTTGAGCAGAATTTCTAAAAGGTGGTACATACTTGCACCACTAATCTTTGAGTTTGTGGCCTCCACCATGTGAACAACATGCATCAACAGAAGCCACTTTGCTTGCCTGACTCTCAGCATAAGCAGAGATGGAGAGCTGACCCATCATCCACCTGCTGCCTTCAACATAGCCTCAGACCCACAGAGCTGCAGTCAGCCAGCTCCTGACATGTCACCTGAGTGACAAACCTTTTTTTATAAATTTCTCGGATTTTGAAGTTGTTACACAACATTACCTCATCAAGAACTGACTGACATGGGACTCTAACTGTCTTGATCAATTTGTCCTGTGCAAACGCGCTATTATATGCCTTAAGTATTTCGGGATACAACTATTATTCTTGTTTGCTTTGCAGTTGAGGAAACTGAGTCTTAGAGTGTATAAGCAACTTTCCCAAGGCTACCAAAAGAGGTGGGAATCAAAGATAGCTGACTCTAGAGCCCAGGCACTTAAAGATTTTTTAATTGGCTTTACATCACGCTTTTACAATCTGCATACATAACATATTTAGTTGCTATGTTGGGGAAATATAACCTGACTGGGAATATATCTAAATTGGTGTATTTCATTACGAGATTCTAATATGTGACTATATTACATTAATATGCAATATGTATATATATATATATATATATATGCATCCTACAAGATTATACTATTCTGTATAAATGTAAGTAGCTTTAATAAATTCTAAGGAGTAAGATATTAAAAATATAGAGAAGATAAAGTAGGCCATTTTTATTTGCAATATTAACATTCTTGCTCTTGCTTTCAAATGGACACAGCATGAGCGTTTTTTTTTTTTTTGAGGTAGAAAACTCTCCAAGTATATTTAAAATGTTATACACTTAACAAAATTAGATTTGCATGCATTTTTCCCCAAAATTATGTAAAAAAATTATGTTATTTCCATAACAGACTAAATATCTGCAATAAATCAAATCAACAGGGGAGGTTTTATGGAAATTAGCGAGTGCCTTTAAAAAATAATTGATGATTCAGTAGCACTCCTAACTATTATTTTTGAAAGAGTTTTAGACGTTTTAACAAGCAGTTTCAGGGGTAATTGTTACTGTTGTTATTTTTAGAAACATGGCAGAGTGTAAGTACCAATTTGTTCTGCTATCTACATATTTGCCTAATTTCTACAAGTGATGAAATGCATCTGTCCTCCCAGGAGCTGTCCTTTGGCAGCATGTTGGGATTTAGTTCAGGAGGGAGAAAAGGGAAAAACTGGTGCGGACAGAGGCTCGTTCTTTCCATACCCATGCATCTCTGTGCTTCAGAATGAATGCACACTACGTCAAGCAGCTTTCTATTGTGGTGAACAAAGGACGGAGTTCTGAAACCATATTTAAGAACCTCTTCTCTTGGGGTGTCTGGGTGGCTCAGTCAGCTAAACATCCGACTTCAGCTCAGGTCATGATCTCACAGTTCGTGGGTTCCAGCCCCGCATTGGGCTCTGTGCTGACAGCTCAGAGCCTGGAGCCTGCTTCAGATTCTGTGTCTCCCTCTCTCTCTGCCCCTCTTCCTCTCTCTTTCTCTCTTTCAACAAATGAACATTTTAAAAATTACCAAAAAAAAAAAAATGGATGTCTTTTGGTTCCTATTGGTTGGGTTGATAACTTTTGACTGGCCTTTCAAGTTCTTTGATCCATCGGGGATAAAGTCTTCACTACATGTAAGGGGAAGGTTAGGACATGGTAATGAAATACAACAAACAAGTGAAGGTCTTGAGGCAAGAATCAGAAGGACTTGACACATGGGTCCATCGGCTGGAAGTGTTGGAGTTGGGAGTTCTGATTCTGTGTATCTACGTATCTATCTATCTATCTATCTATCTATCATCTATCTATCATCTCTGTATATCATCTACCTATGTCTCTGTTTATCCCTACCTATCATCTTTCTCTCCCTTTCTCTCTTTTCTGTCTCAGTCTTTGCAGCTGGCAGATGAGATGGACCTGGGGAAAGCAATCATCTCAGAAGGGTCTGCACGGTCACTGTAACTCGCTGTGGTCTGTGATCAAACTTCAGGCGAACATCAGACAACACAAACGAGTGCAGACATGATTGCGTGGTCTCTTTGGGTTATGGAAACAGAATGAGGCTGCTCTGTGATTAAGGACTGGAGGAATCTGGTTGCGATCACAAATGCAAACCGGAGCAGGTGAAAGATATTAGCAAAGCATGCGTGAATTTGAATACGATATAGTTGGGAGATGGAACGTGAGCATTAACACAAAGCCTTCCTTATTCTTCCTGGCGTCTCCATTTGGGTCACTTGAGGGCTGTGCCAATTTTTCTCAATGGAGCTTTTTAAGATCACACCAGATTTCCAGTTCAAACAACAGAATAAGCGCTTGTAATTTTCCATTTTACGATGTCACCTATAGAGTGTATTTGGATTCTTCGTTTGTTGACGTGAGCTCAGTGTCTCTGTTGTCTGATTCGTAAGATTTGCCACCTTAATTATATTTGGAGTCCAGTTTTCATAGAAATAATAAAAATATTTTGAAAAGATTGCCTTGATTATCAGTAATACATCGGAAATATGCCGAACATATATGTTGCAATATATATTGAATGTATACGTCAAGTGGCCCATTTTTCACACATTTAGCCATAAGCTTTTTTTCCCAAAACAAGGGAATTTATGATTGTCTTATTTAAGCCCTGGCATTTTATCTTAAAACAACAACAACAACAACAACAACAGCAACAACAACAAAACAACAACCAAGGTGATTCTGTGTCTTCTCCTTTAGTCTGGAGCCCATTAAATCTCTCTCTAATGTTTTCTAGAAGGCTTTGTTGGAATCCATATCTATCTATCTATCCGTATCTATCTATATCTAATTAAGCTGTGGTCTCACATATCCCTAGTCTTTTACTGATAATACCAGGCTCCAGGAAAAGTGATGATTCATCAAATACACAGTATAACAGCTTAACTGAAGCTGACATAGAAAATATGCAAGGAGACTAGTTAAAGTACAGACAAGCTCATGCCTGTTCTATGAATGGGTGACATTTTAAACAATAGAGCTGTCAGACCCTAGTGTGAATAAAGGGGCTTAATCATAGCAGGAATTAGTGCACACGACAGGTGATTATGTGTTGGAAACACTCCAGGACCATCTGTGATGCTTCACATTATTTGTAATCTCGGTAATTGCAGCCTTGGGGAAAAAAATTATTTGGGATTGGAGAACCCATGGTTGGGGAAAGAAGTAAACAAAACCACATACAACCCATTTATTTTAACAATAGGGGTCTCTACAAATGGGAAAAGTTCAACCCACATTATCAATTTAAGTCCATCCCTCTTCTCACCAATTCAACAACAAAGCAATATAATCATGTTCCCCCCCCCCACCGCCTCCTTCTCAAACTCCAATTATAGTGGCTCCTTGCCAATAAAATAAGCCTGCTATCATCTACTTACTAAACTGAGATGAGAATTTCTTCTAAAATTATTTAGGCTATGCTATCTGAAGCCACTCAAGAAAGCATGGGGCCTGGCTGAAAAGGTGTTCTCCCCTGGTGGATATTCTGCTGTTTAGCTATGATAAAGGTTTGATTGCCTTCTGCTGAGGTTTATGAAAACAGATAATTCTTTTTTTTTTTTTTTAAGAGACCGAGAGAGACCGAGCACAAGTAGGGGAGGGTCAGAGAGAGAAGGAGACACAGAATCCAAAGCAGGCTCCAGGCTCTGAGCTGTCAGCACAGAGCCCAGTGGGGCTCAAACTGACAAACCAAGAGATCATGACCTGAGCCAAAGTCGGACGCTTAACCAACTGAGCCACCCAGGCACCCTGAAAACAGATCATTCTTTAACCCTGATACAATTTGTGGAGAATGATCTAGTTGGAACCAATGGTGTGGGGAATTCCAGACATAAAAGACTGGAAAGCAAAACCGAAAAATGAAGAACAAAAATACCAGTGAAGATTCGCAGAGTTAGGAAACAAAATTCTGGTCTCATGTTCTAGCTGGCCTATAGCAATGAGGCGGAATGTAAAAGCCAGCTTTGTCTTAGCTGTTGATCTTTAGCCATTTTTTAAAATGTTTATTTGTGAGAGAGAGAGAGAGAGAGAGCGAGAGCGAGCGCGCAAGGTAGGGGCAGAGAGAGAGGGAGACAGAGAATCCCAAACAGGCCCTCTGCTGCCCCCACATAGCCCGGTGCAGGACTCCAGTCCACGAACTGTAAGATCATTACCTGAGCCAAAACCAAGAGTCAGAGGCTTAACCGATTGAGTCACCAGGGTCCCTTGATGTTTAGTCTTACTTATTGATTGCTTCTCAATGGAAATAATACCTCCAGTTTTTCTATTTTCTTCATACCCATGTGGTTATCACTACAAAATGCAACTTTGGCCACATAGCGTTCCTTTACACATGTTTTGTGTTTTTTTGTAACTTTTTAATTTGTGATAGTTTCAAATTTTCAGACAGGTTGCAAGAATAGCGTTAGGAACTCCTCATCCTTTTATCAGTTTCTCCAATTATCTACCTTTTGTTCCATTGATTATTGTCCCACTATATATTTGTTGAGATTTGCATTTTTTTTTCTGAGCCTTTGGCAACATGCATTACCATTTTTACTCCTAAATATTTCAGACTACATTTCCCAAGAATAAGGATCCTATCCTATTATCCACAGTGCAGTTATCAAAGTTGGGAAATTTAACACTGATACACTACTATAAGCTGACGCATAGGCAAAACTGTCAATTTGCCCAATATGTTCTTTGTGGCTAATTTTATTTTATCATGCGGGATGTAATCCAGGATTACAAATTACTCTTTGTTGTTATGCTAATTAGTCTCTTTTATCCCAAAGCAGTTCTACAGCCTTTTAAAAATCTGTATGGACATTGCCATTTTAAAGGAGAACCGACATTTATTTTGCAAAATCGTTCTCATTTTCGGGTCTCTTTCTTCATGATTAGACTACATGCATCTTGTCAGGGATACCGCAGAAGTGATGGCGTGTCCTTCTGAGTGCATCAATTATATCACGAGGCGTATGAGCTTGGTTTGTCCCAGTAATGACAGGGTTAGCTTTGATCCTTTAATTTAGATGATGTGGCCCATGATTCTTCACCGTAAAGTTATTATTTTTCTCTACAATTAATAATCTGGGAGGAGATAGTTGGATACTGTGTAGGTATCCAGTTCCGCACCGACTTTTACTGAGTTGTAACGTCCATTGATGGTTTTCTAGCTACACTATTCCTTCTTCATTGATCAGTTGGCATTCATAAGAAAGTTTGTTTCCATCTTCCCACTTATTTATATTTATTCACTTATTAATGTTAGTATGGAAGTGTAGATTCTTATTTTCTACAATGCGTTATAACCCATGATTTATTTTGAGGTCCCATATTTCCATTTTGGGTAAGCAGAGCTTCTTCAAGCTAGCTGCTATGTCTTTCTGATATGTTGTCGTCATTGAGTACTCCCTTACTGGGTCAATTAGGGTTCCACCAGAGAGATGAAAACACTAAGAGATGATGATAGACAAATAGGTAACAGATAGATAGATAGATAGATAGATAGATAGATAGATAGATAGATAATTTATTGCTGCCTAGGTAAATCCACAATCTGTAGACGAGATCTTCCCCCTGAAAGATGGGAAACTCTTTTGCAGGAGCAGAAATTGTGGTCCCTGAGCGAATATATTCCTTTTCAGAGAAACCTCTGTTTAGGTCTTAAGGCCTTTTAACTAATTGGGTCAGGCCCACGAAGATTATCCTGGATAATCTCCTTTACTTAAAGTCAACTGATTGTAGATGCTAATCACATCTACAAAATACCTTCTCCACAGCACTTAGACTAGAGTTTGGTTTGGTAACTGGGGCTAGGGTCGAGCTAAGTTTGTTACCACTGGTGGGGTGTGCAACTCCTTGGTCCTTGTCTTCTCCAGGGAAAGAATTCAGGTGAGAGACTCTGTGGAGAGTTAAACTAGCAAAGCTTTACTATTTAGCAAAAAGTGACAGTACGCTCCAGAGACAGGAGTGGACAGACTGATGGGAGGATAGGTGACAGTGTGCTGAGTTTCTCATTGTGTCTTTGTGTGGGGGTTTATTCTATCTCCTCTCTCCCATGTCATAGTTACATTTCCACCCTTGGGTCCACCTTGGTTTTCTCCCCTCCTACCTTTTTGTGCAAGCTTGTGTTAATCATCTCCTCCTGAGGCCGGAGAGCTACCCATGGGGGTGAGGGGCCCCAAATCGCAATGCCAATGGTATTATAATGACATTATAATAGCGGACAAGGTCTTTCTTAAGTGCTCATGCTCCAAAGTGGAAGCATTCTTAGCAGCGTGTATCTTTTGTTAATCAGTCCGTGCTAAACCACAAAGGGGATTGGTCTAAGGGAGATGGGTGGTCTCTGGGGGGACAACTGGTGGTTCCTGGTAATTGTCCATCTGTCATCCTCCTGCTCAGGTCTATCTAACTGCCTACTCTGACATGTTGGTACATGAAACTGACCATCACACTGGTTTTCTCTGACGTAAGCTCTTGCAATTTCATTTTGTTGTTTCCCTGCCAATCCTGGAGTCAAACTTTTCTCCCAAAAAGTCTGTTTTCTTTAAGTAGGCAATGGTATTTAGAAACCAAGATCTAGGTGCCAGACGTGCTTATTGCTTTGATGTTACAATTATTTATAGACTTTCGGAGCAGACAGAGCTAGCAAGTGTGTGTGTGTGTGTGTGTGTGTGTGTGTGTGCACGTGCGCATGTCCACATACATATACAGAGAGAGAGAGAGAGAATAAAGAAGGAGGAGGGGCTGAGGAGGAGGAAACGGAGACAGATGAAGGAAAGGAAAAGAAAGAAAGTTTTACACGGAGTTAGGAGTACAAGTTCATACTGATACATCCGATTTCATTACAACAATAAAACATCAGAGGATAAATTCTAGTCCTTGCCTTTTTATATTTGTAACTTGCTTCTTCAGCCATGTCACTCCTTTGCTTATTCCTATAAAAACAAGAATGTAGTTTCCAAATTGCTAACAATGCCCAGTGTGGAAAGCAAACTTACTAAGTAGAGTTTAAATTTTGTTTGTAGGGTTTTCTTTCACATAAAATTTATATATAATTATATACACAAATCTTAAGTGCACCATGTGATGAATTTAACAAACCCAACCACCTGTAATAGTCTGTCCAGTTCCAAGTTGTCTCCATCACCTTAGAAAGTTCTGTCATGCTACTCCTAGGTTAAGTCTTCCCTTCCCAGAGCCAACATTTTTGTTCTGATATTTTTTGAAACTGATGAGTTTTGCCTTTCTAGAACTTCCTATAAACTGTATTATATAAGTAGGCACTCTTTTGTGTCATTCTTCCTTCACTTATAAATTGTGTGGAATTCAACTATGTTTTTCACCTGTCAGTTGTTCATTCCTTTTTATTGTTAATCAGCATTACATTGTTCGATATACCACAAATTATCTACCCATGGTTCTGTTGATGAGTATTTGCAATGTTTCCAGTTTGGGGCTAAGTAAATAGCTATGAGCATTCTGAAACAGATATATATTTTCATTCCTTTAAGTAATATCTAGGGCTGAAAATTCTAGTTGATAGGGTAGGTAAACATTTAATTCATGATAAACTTCTAAACCTTTTTCCAGAATGTTTGTACCATTTCATCAGTAAGGTATTTTAGTCGTAGGCACTCCACATTCTTACCAACTCCACATTCATACCTTGAGTTGAACTCAAGGGTTTGGGTGTTTTGTTTTAATTAACCATTTTAGTGGTGTTAGGGCCATTAATTTGCATTTTGTAGATGATTACCAATGTTGAACACTTCTTCATGTGTTTATTGGACCTTTGTATACATTCCATTTTAAAGTGTCTTTTAAAAAAATGTTTATTTACTTTGAGAGATAGAGAGAGAGCACATGTGTTGTAGGGGGAGGGGCAGCGAGAGAGGGTGAGAGAGAATCCCAAGCAGCCTCCACACTGTTGGCCCCGAGCCCAGTGTGGGGCCCGATCTCATGAGAACCGTGAGATCATGACCTGAGCCAAAATCAAGAGTTGGACGCCTAACCAGCTGAGACACCTAGGGGCCCCTCCATTTTAAAATGTCTTCTGAGGATTTCTCTTCATCTTAATTTTTTAGAGTTGTTTGTCTTAGTGGTAAGAGTTCTTCAAATATTCTGGACATATATTTAATATTCTTGACATGTATTATGTGTTATAAATTATGTATATTTAATACATAAATATATATAAAATATATGTATATACACAATACTTTTTCTAGTGTGGACTATTTACGTGCCTGTTGGCACGTAGAATTTTTAGGAAATACACTTCACCAATATTTTCTTTTATGGAGAATGTTTTCTGGACCCTAAGAAATTTTCTCCTACCCTAAGTTTGCAAAGATATCCCCCTGTTTTCTTCCAGATGTTCCCATAGAATATTAGGTTTATTTTTAGCTCTATGATCCATTTTGAGTTAATTTCAGCCTTTTGCTCTATCAGAATTTGTTGAAAAGACTTCGCTTTCTCTACTGTATTAATTTTTTTCCTTGGCTAAAAAATCACTTGATCGTATAAAACTGGATCTATTCTATTAGTTATTTATCAATCCTATATCATTACCACATTATCAAGATTAATACAGCTTTATAGTAGCTCTTGAAATCTGGTAGTGAAAGTCTTCCAAATATTTTCTTTCCTACCGCCACCTGAGATTATTTGGCTATTTTAGGCCCTAAACATTTCCATATAAGTTTTGAAGTCAACTGGTAATTACCTACCAAAAATATCCTGCCGGGATTTTAACTGAGATTGCATTTGCTCTATAGGTCAATTTTTGGAGAAGTAATATTTTAACAGTATTGACTCATCCAATCTATGAGTATGGATTTGTTTATTTCTCCATTGAATTCTGTCAATGTTTGCTTTGCTATTTTTTAAGCTCTTCAACTATTGCACAAACTTTATAATCATTATGTATTTCTGGTGGATTAAGGTTTTATCATTATGAACTGGCCCTCTTAATCTCTGGTAATAATCTTTATACTGATGTCATTTTTCTTCTGGCATTAGCATAGCCACTCAGATTTCTTGTGCTTGCTGTTATTTTTATGGGGTATCACTCTCCATATTTTTACTTCTACTCTCTCTATTTATATATAGATTGCCTTTATATTTAAGGTGTGATTCCCACAGATGGCTTTAAAATTTTAGTCTGATAATTTCTGCTTCTTATTGGGAGTCTTTAATTCATTTATGTTTAATAATTATTGATATGTTTGGATTTAGGTTTATACATTTTATTCATTTCTCTTTCTCCTATCAGTTTTATATTCATTTATTCCTCCTTCTCTGCCTTCTTTTGCTTTATTTAATACTTGTTAGTGTTTCATTATGATGCCTCTGTTGACTTTGTAGCCATGCCTCTTTGTAGTGTGTGTGTGTGTGTGTGTGTGTGTGTGTGTGTGTATGTGTTTGTCAAAGCAATTACAATATAGATACTTAATATTACAATGTACCAGAGCTCATATTGTATCACTTCATGCAACATGTAAGGACAATGTGATAGTTCATTGCAATTTATCCTTCATCCCACGTGCTATTGTTGTTGTGTATCTTACATCAAATACATTATAGATTCACAGCTCCTATCAGCTCCCTTTTACTTTTGCTTTAAACATTCTTATGGCTTTTAAATATATCTAAAAAGCAACAAATACATATTGATTCACACATATTATATGTGCATACAAAAATACATAGTCAAAAAGAACAAGAGAGAGTCTTATGTATGTATCCATATAATTAGCATTTCGAACACTCTTTGGTTCTTCCTGTAGATCCTTGCTTTCATCTGTTGTTATTTCCCTTCCAAATGAAGAATTTCTATGAGTACTTCTTGCAGTATAGCTTTGCTGGTGTGCTTTCAGTCAATCTCCACTGCCGACATATAGTTGTTTGTTTTTAAAAATATTTTGCCCAGAGTTTATCTTTGTTGTCTTCAGGGAGGTTAGTGTCATAAAAAGTCCTTTACCATTACCAGAAGTAGAGCGCCCATTATACAATTTTTAAAGACATTTTTGGAGGTTAAATAGTGTGCTTAACTAAATATATATAGGTCAAAAGTTATGTACTTATCTTTCAATGAGTATGTGTCACATATCCAATTATGTTGCAAGCCCATTGAGGGTTGGCTCTTGGTCTAGCTTCCTGTAGTCCTGTTCCCTAACGCTGATACTCAACAAAGGTTTTATGATGATGAAGAATGCCTCTGTTCCTCGTTATATGGTTAAAGAAGCCACGTGCAGGGGCGCCTGGGTCATTCAGCTGGTTGAGCATCCGACTTTGGCTCAGATCACGATCTCACAGTTTGTGAGTTCGAACCCCGCATTGAGCCCTGTGGTGATGGCTCGGAACCGGGAGCCTGCTTCGTAGTCTGTGTCTCCCTCTCTCTCTGCTCCTCTCCCACTTATGCTCTGTCTCTCTCTGTCTCTTAAACATAAAAATGTAAAAAAAAAAAAAAAAAAACGAAGCCACGTGCAGATTTTTACTTTTATTATCTTCTACATCCAAGAAGAGAGGTCTCAGTTCTGAAAATGTGTGGCAGATTTTACTTATGGGATTAGAGATTTCATAGCTTTAGTTTTTATGTCAGCAAACTATAGCCCACAGGCCAAATCTGGCCCACTGCCTGTTTCTGTATAGAAATTTTCATTGGAACATGGCCAAGTTCATTCGTTGATGTATTGTCAATGGCTGCTTTCACATGACAATGGCAGAATTGAGTAGTTGTAACAGAGACTGCATGGTTGGCAAAGCCAAATATATATAAGGTCTGCCCCTTTACAGAAGAAGTTTGCTGATCTCTGATCTAGATCAATAGCAAATAATCACCAGCACTTAAACGAAAGCAGTTCAAAGTGCATGCTGCATTGACATCAATATTTCGAGAAGCCTTTTTTGTTGTTGTTCAATATGATAAACACTAGACTCATTGTGGTAGGCAGAATAATGATCCTCTACAGATCTCCGTGGCCTAATCCCTGGAACAGGTGAATATGTTACCTTACCTGGCCAAAGGGACTTTGCAGGTAACTTAAGGTATGACCTTGTAAGGGGGCGGGGGGTGATCATTCTGGATTATCCAGGCAGACCCAATATAATCAGAAGTCTTTAAAAGCAAGAATCTTTATGGGCTGTGAAGTGACAGTGGAGGAAGGACCAGAGACAAAAAAGAGAAAGGGGCCATGAGCCAAGGAAAGCAGGTGTTTTCTAGAAACTGAAAAAGACAAGGAAATGGATTCTCCTTTAAAGCCTCCAGAGAGAAACACAGACTTGTGGACACCTTGATTTTAGTCCAGTGAGGCCTGGGTCAGACTTCTAACCTCCAGAACTGTAAGATAATAACTTTTTTTTTTTTTTTAATTTTAAGCCACTAAGTTTATGGTGATTTATTATGGCAGTAAAAAAACAAAACAAAACAAACAAAACAAAACAAAAAAACTAATGTATTCACATACTATAATGCATGAGGAAATGAATTCACTTTATAATTATTGAAAAACCTCTATTATACATTAAAAATATATTAGCTAATGAAGCAGAGTCTCTCTTGCTGCATCAGCTTTGTTTTTGCAGGAATGCATTTAAAGCAGGTATTTCCCTGCTATCTGTGATGTCTGTAATCATTAGAAAACCTTCATGTGTGAAAGGAAGGCAGTTCTAAGGGCTTTCATTGGGTTATGGTTGCCATGGAAACCATTTTACTTGGTAATCAATATGTTCAGTACGTCTCTGTGGCTTTGCACTTAAGTCCTGAAGATACCATTGCAGAGTGGGTCCATGGAAAAGACTGAACAGGGAAAAAGGAAAACCTTGAAATGTTAACTTCAGTGAAAGACATTCTGGTTAACTTATTCTCATTCCCATGAAGCAGAAAAAAAAAAAAAATAAGAGAATGAATGGCTTTGCTTTGATTTTTGTGCAGACTGAATAGACTGAGATGCATTTTTCAATAGCAGATTGGCAGGGCTAAGTAAGGTCCTCCGGACTCTCTCGCAAGGCCACGGAAGCAAAGACGCAGCCCATCCAGCAGCCAACCAAGCTTTTCTTTTTTAAGTTTCCCTCTCTTTCTTTGTTCTCTGTCTCTGTCTCTGTCTCTCTTTCTCTTTCTCTCCCTGGCATTTTTTCCCCTGAATTGTCCCTCAATTAAGAAATATGAAAAAATGAACTAGACTTGTTTTTAAGGACTCTGGTCAGTACATAGTATTAGAGTCTGTTCACTGTCACATGACATCCTAGACTGCTTTACACAGCCAAGAAAATGCAGCCTACAGAAACAGAGTAATTCCTATTATGCGGAACTAGAGAAAATCACAGAAATGTTTAGGGAGGAACTCAGGGCACCAAGGGACCATTTCATGTGTTACATCTTGAGGTCATTAAAGCACTTTTTGCTGAAAAAAAAGGTAAAGTTGACACTTGTGTGCTTGATCACAGCCAAGCAACTCAGGATGAGCATAATCGGGTGACACCGTGACTCTTATATGCAAATACTTCCCCCAAATTAGCAAGGGCTAGTTCTTGAGAAATAGTCTGTCTCAGAACCTGAGGGATTTAACATTTGCACATCAGTACAGTTGCTTTTCCTTATTTTGCATGTAAATCGTTTTGAAATACATTATTATGAGCATGATTAAATTTGAAATCATCTTGGTCAGAGAGATAGGCAGGCAAAAAGAAATGACACAAAGTGATGGGGTAATACAAGAGCAAACATGAAAGAGATTTTAAAAATTCCTGTAAGGAAAGTGGAGAATTACAAGTGCATAAATGAACGTATTAGTATCTATGTTTATCCAATTCAGTAAGAATTTTGCTTTTGCATTACTTTTTGGTAAATGCAATGAAATTTCTGAACTGTTTGGTTATGAAAGAAGAAATGCAGGGTGAGATATATTCATCGAACTTCTCTTTCAAAAGACAACAGTTAATAAGCGTAAAAGACTAAAGTGAGATTTGTACCTGGTCCTGAAATGGTCCAAAAGGAGGTCAGAAACAGTTTAAATGGTTTTTAATGTTTTTTTTTTAATTAATTTTTTTTTTTTTATTTTTGAGAGGGGGGAAGTGGCAGTTAGAGGAAGACACAGAATTCGAAGCAGGCTCCAGGCTCTGAGCTGTCAACACAGAGCCTGATGCGGGGCTCGAACTCACAAACCGCAAGATCAAGACCTGAGCCGAAGTCACTCAACTGACTGAGCCACCTAGGTGCCCTTGTCAGAGACAGTTTAAATGAAGACACAATAGCAACAACATTTCTGCATTGCTTCAAACAAAGAGAATAAAAATTGCTTAAAAGATATATAGTTACTGGGGCACCTGGGTGGCTCAGTTGGTTAAACATCTGACTTTGGCTCAGGTCATGATCTCGCGGTGTGTGAGTTCAAAACTCACCTTGGGCTCTGTGCTGACAGCTCAGAGCCTGGAGCCTGCTTCGGGTTCTGTGTCTCCTTCTCTCTCTCTGACCCTTCCCAGCTCACACTCTGTCTCTGTCTCTCTCAATAATAAATAAATGTTAAAAAAATTTTTTAAAAGATATATAGTTACCTAAAAGATATATAATTACATAGATACATATTTCCCACGTGAGTGTCCCCTGTGATCTTGTTTTTGAATCCCCTCTGATGACCTCTGTCTTTTAATTGGTGTATTTAGACCACTCATATTTAAAGTGACTATTGATTCTGATGAGGAGACTGTTGCAATCCCTCTCCTATTTCTCTATAGGTTAAAGGTTCTATTTTCCCTAGCTTTTTGAAGTTCTTTTCCTCTCTCTTTGGTTTTCTGCAGTGTGAACTTGATATGCCTAGACGTAGACCTTTTGGTATCTATCCTTCTGTATAATCCTCTGAGTTTGCTGGATTTTGTATTTGCTGCCTAGCATTAATTTTGTAAAATTCTCAGTCATCACTAGTGAAAATATTTTTTTCTGCTCCCTTTCCTCTTCCTTCTAGTTCTGGTATTTCCACTGCAAGTATGCTATACTTTTTGGCTTCTGTTGAAAGCGCTACTATAAACATTGGGGTACATGTGCCCCTATGAATCAGCACTCCTGTATCCTTTGGATAAATTCCTAGTAGTGCTACTGCTGGGTCATAGGGTAGTCCTATTTTTAATTTTTTGAGAAACTGCCACTCTGTTTTCTAGAGCAGCTGCACCAGTTTGCCTTCCCACCAACGGTGCAAGAGGGTTCCCATTTCTCCACATCCTCACCAGCATCTGTTGTCTCCTGAGTTGTTAATTTTAGCCACTCTGACTGGCGTGAGGTGGTATCTGAGTGTGGCTTTGATTTGTATTTTCTTGGTGATCAGTGACATTGAGCATCTTTCCATGTGTCTGTTGGCCATCTGGATGTCTTCTTTGGAAAAGTGTCTATTCATGTCTTCTGCCCATTTCTTCAGTAGATTATTTGTTTTTTGGGTGTTGAGTTTGTAAGTTCTTCATTAGATTTTGGATACTAACACTTTATCCTGTATGTCATTTGCAAATATCTTCTCCCATTCCGTCGGTTGCCTTTTAGTTTTGTTGGTTGTTTCCTTTGCAGTGCAGAAGTTTTTATCTTTTTTTTTTTTTAAATTTTTTTTTTCAATGTTTATTTTATTTTTGGGACAGAGAGAGACAGAGCATGAACGGGGGAGGGACAGAGAGAGAGGGAGACACAGAATCGGAAACAGGCTCCAGGCTCTGCGCCATCAGCCCAGAGCCCGACGCGGGGCTCGAACTCACGGACCGTGAGATCGTGACCTGGCTGAAGTCGGACGCTTAACCGACTGCGCCACCCAGGCGCCCCCAGAAGTTTTTATCTTGATGAGGTCCCAATAGTTCATTTTTGCTTTAATTCCCTTGCCTTCAGACATGTGTCGAGTAAGACGTTGCCACGGCTGAGGTCAGAGAGGTTGTTGCCTGTTTTCTCCCCTAGGGATTTGATGATTTCCTGTCTCACATTTAGGTCTTTCATCCATTTTGAGTTTATTTTTGTGTATGAAAGTGGTCCAGTTTTATTCTTCTGCATGTTGCTGTCCAGTTCTCCCTGCACCATTTGCCAAAGAGACTGTCTTTTTTCCATTTGTCCTGCTTTGTCAAAGAGTAGTTGGCCATACATTTGTGGGTCCAGTTCTGGGTTCCCTATTCTATTCCATTGGTCTATGTGTCCATTTTTGTGCCAATACCAAGCTGTCTTGATGACTACAGCTTTGTAGTAGAGACTAAAGTTTGGGATTGTGATGCCTCCCGCTTTGGTCTTCTTTTTCAACATAACTTTGGCTATTCAGGGTCTTTTGTGGTTTCTATTTATTTATTTATTTATTTATTTATTTTTAACGTTTATTTATTTTTGAGACAGAGAGAGACAGAGCATGAACGGGGGAGGGGCAGAGAGAGAGGGAGACACAGAATCGGAAGCAGGCTCCAGGCTCTGAGCCGTCAGCCCAGAGCCCGACGCGGGGCTCGAACTCGCGGACCGCGAGATCGTGACCTGGCTGAAGTCAGCCGCTTAACCGACTGAGCCACCCAGGTGCCCCTCTTTTGTGGTTTCATACAGATTTTAGGATTGTTTGTTCTTCCAGGTGTGCCTCCAGTAGCAGAGGTCAGGCACGACTGTCTGGATTCTGCTGTTTTTTTCCAGATCTCTGGGTAGAGGTTTGCTGTGCAACCCCAGTTCTCTGATCAGTCCAAGAAAAGTCATTTCTTTTCCATTTGTTTCACTTTTTCGTACATTAAGGGCCGGAATGACAGATGTCTAAGCTTATTTCACGTCAAAGCTGAAACTGGGAGTGGTTTTCTATCTATTTTGTCAAACCTAATCTTTCGTCTAAGGCCGCACTTGTCAAGGGAAGTTAAAAAGAAGAAAAAGATACTACAAAGTAATTATACGCAGTTATTTCCAGCACATTTTGGGGGAACATGGACTCTCTCCTTTAGGGAAACAGGCTACATAATGAATTGAAAAAGGCACTCTTAGACATCTCTTCTTTTCCCTTTTTCTCTTTCCTACTACAATTTGTGCCTTTGGTCTTTGGTTCGCTGGGGTTTAGACTTAGAAAATTGACATTTTGCTGGATTTCTTTCTAGTGTTCCCAGATTACCGGAGGAGGTGGGGGAAGAAAGAGAAACCTCTGTTCCCACCACCATCCATCCCTTCCACCTGGGTGATTGTCTCCAAGGAAAGCCCTTTTTCGTAAATGCTGCCGGAGTTCAGGGAATGCAGTTTTCAGTGGTCCTGTGTCAAATCTCCTTTGCAGCGACTTCACCTTTGTGTCCCTGTTTGTACAGCCTCTCCTTAAATATGGGTGGAAAATTTTGAACAGCGAACGAGTCAAAGACAGGGTGTGCAGCTTTGAGAGCAAAGACCTCTACTCTGCACGTCTCATAATGAGATTTTCTTTGTGAGATGAAATTTCTATGTCTTCCCCAAAGCCCCAATTTTCCAGGCCAAAAAGAAAAAAAAAAAGAAAAAAAGAAAAAAGAAAAGGAGTCTAAAGAAATGGCACAACACCATTAGGGAGAAAGCGTCCGTGTGCCACAGTTTTCCCTTATGTGATAGTGTCACTTAATACTTCAACCCATTTCACATCTCAGGTAAACAACATCTTGCCTTTCAATTTCCTCTCACTCTATTCAGCCTGGAGTGGCCCTCTGGTACCGTGTTAGAGAATCCGGCTCATTTTGCACAAAATGGGTTGAAAGAAAACTGTTTATGGTGAACTTGCCTTTGCCTGTAGCAAAAATGTGAAATGTGGAAGGTTGTAATGGAATTAATCTTGTGGGCATGTGTCGCTAAGAAACTTGATGCAGAAGTGCTTATCATTAGAAATTCTTTAGAAAGCGCGTATCTATGAGGAAAAGGGCTCTTCCTTCTCATACCATTCAATAGAATTCGGTTCCCATTAACACGCTGAGCTGCCAACTGCACATTCAAAAATGAAAGTTCCTGGAGTGCACATCAACTTCCTATTTTCAAAGGCTAACCTGCACTGGGGGCTTCCGAGTGGAGTCCAGCTAGGGGGTGCTCATCATGAAAAGGTTTAATAGGTTAAAAAAGTTTGACGGTGGTTGAAGACGCGCAGATCTGAAGAGAATGGTGCACGTGGAGAGGGCACGGATCTCCATGCCTTTTGTCATACATTGCCCTATGCCTCTCTTCCTGTTAGCTGTTCCTGAGTTCCTGTATCCTTTTACAGTAAACCAGTGATCTATACAAAGCAATCGGAGAGAGTCTGGAAGATGGCGGCGTAGGAGGACGCTGGGCTCACCGCGCGTCCTGCCGATCACTTAGATTCCACCTACACCTGCCTAAAGAACCCAGAAAACCGCCAGAGGATTAGCAGAACGGAGTCTCCGGAGCCAAGCGCAGACGAGAGGCCCACGGAAGAGGGGAGGAAGGGCGGCGAGGCGGTGCGCGCTCCACGGACTGGCGGGAGGGAGCCGGGGCGGAGGGGCGGCTCGCCGGCCAAGCGGAGCCCCCGAGTCGGGCCGGCAAAAGCGGAGGGGCCGGACGGACTGTGTTCCGACAGCAAGCGCGACTTAGCGTCTGGGAGGTCAGAAGTTAACGGCTCTGCTCGGAAAGCGGGAAGGCTGGAGGACAGAGGGAGGGAGAGCTGCTGAGCCCCCGGACGGCAGAGCTCAGCTTGGCGGGGAACAAAGGCGCCAGCGCCATCTCCCCCGCCCATCCCCCAGCCAAAATCCCAAAGGGAACCGGTTCCTGCCGGGGAACTTGCTCGCTCTGCGCAAACACCAAACTCTGTGCATCTGCGGAGCCAAACCTCCGGCAGCGGATCTGACTCCCTCCCGCTGCCACAGGGCCCCTCCTGAAGTGGATCACCTAAGGAGAAGCGAGCTAAGCCTGCCCCTCCTGCCCCCGTGCACTTTGCCTACCCACCCCAGCTAATACGCCAGATCCCCAGCACCACAAGCCTGGCAGTGTGCAAGTAGCCCAGACGGGCCACGCCACCCCACAGTGAATCCCACCCCTAGGAGAGGGGAAGAGAAGGCACACACCAGTCTGACTGTGGCCCCAGCGGTGGGCTGGGGGCAGACATCGGGTCGGACTGCGGCCCCGCCCACCAAGTCCAGTTATACACCACAGCACGGGGGAAGTGCCCTGCGGGTCCTCACCACTCCAGGGACTATCCAAAATGACCAAACGGAAGAATTCCCCTCAGAAGAATCTCCAGGAAATAACAACAGTGAATGAACTGATCAAAAAGGATTTAAATAATATAACAGAAAGTGAATTTAGAATAATAGTCATAAAATTAATCGCTGGGCTTGAAAACAGTATACAGGACAGCAGAGAATCTCTTGCTACAGAGATCAAGGGACTAAGGACCAGTCACGAGGAGCTGAAAAACGCTTTAAACGAAATGCAAAACAAAATGGAAACCACGACAGCTCGGCTTGAAGAGGCAGAGGAGAGAATAGGCGAACTAGAAGATAAAGTTATGGAGAAAGAGGAAGCTGAAAGAAAGAGAGATAAAAAAATCCAGGAGTATGAGGGGAAAATTAGAGAACTAAGTGATACACTAAAAAGAAATAATATACGCATAATTGGTATCCCAGAGGAGGAAGAGAGAGGGAAAGGTGCTGAAGGGGTACTTGAACAAATTATAGCTGAGAACTTCCCTGAACTGGGGAAGGAAAAAGGCATTGAAATCCAAGAGGCACAGAGAACTCCCTTCAGACGTAACTTGAATCGATCTTCTGCACGACATATCATAGTGAAACTGGCAAAATACAAGGATAAAGAGAAAATTCTGAAAGCAGCAAGGGATAAACGTGCCCTCACATATAAAGGGAGACCTATAAGACTCGTGACTGATCTCTCCTTTGAAACTTGGCAGGCCAGAAAGGCTTGGCACGATATCTACAGTGTGCTAAACAGAAAAAATATGCAGCCGAGAATCGTTTATCCAGCAAGTCTGTCATTTAGAATAGAAGGAGAGATAAAGGTCTTCCCAAACAAACAAAAACTGAAGGAATTTGTCACCACGAAACCAGCCCTACAAGAGATCCTAAGGGGGATCCTGTGAGACAAAATACCAGAGACATCACTACAAGCATAAAACATACAGACATCACAATGACTCTAAACCCGTATCTTTCTATAATAACACTGAATGTAAATGGATTAAATGCACCAACTAAAAGACATAGGGTATCAGAATGGATACAAAAACAAGACCCATCTATTTGCTGTCTACAAGAGACTCATTTTAGATCTGAGGACACCTTTAGATTGAGAGTGAGGGGATGGAGAACTATTTATCATGCTCCTGGAAGCCAAAAGAAAGCTGGAGTAGCCATACTTATATCAGACAAACTAGACTTTAAATTAAAGGCTGTAACAAGAGATGAAGAAGGGCATTATATAATAATCACAGGGTCTATCCATCAGGAAGAGCTAACTATTATAAATGTCTATGCGCCGAATACCGGAGCCCCCAGATATATAAAACAATTACTCATAAACATAAGCAACCTTATTGATAAGAATGTGGTCATTGCAGGGGACTTTAACACCCCACTTACAGAAATGGATAGATCATCTAGACACACAGTCAATAAAGAAACAAGGGCCCTGAATGATACATTGGATCAAATGGACTTGACAGATATATTTAGAACTCTGCATCCCAAAGCAACAGAATATACTTTCTTCTCGAGTGCACATGGAACATTCTCCAAGATAGATCGTATACTGGGTCACAAAACAGCCCTTCATAAGTTTACAAGAATTGAAATTATACCATGCATACTTTCAGACCACAATGCTATGAAGCTTGAAATCAACCACAGGAAAAAGTCTGGAAAACCTCCAAAAGCATGGAGGTTAAAGAACACCCTACTAACGAATGAGTGGGTCAACCAGGCAATTAGAGAAGAAATTAAAAAATATATGGAAACAAACGAAAATGAAAATACAACAATCCAAACGCTTTGGGACGCAGCGAAGGCAGTCCTGAGAGGAAAATACATTGCAATCCACGCCTATCTCAAGAAACAAGAAAAATCCCAAATACAAAATCTAACAGCACACCTAAAGGAAATAGAAGCAGAACAGCAAAGGCAGCCTAAACCCAGCAGAAGAAGAGAAATAATAAAGATCAGAGCAGAAATAAACAATATAGAATCTAAAAAAACGGTAGAGCAGATCAACGAAACCAAGAGTTGGTTTTTTGAAAAAATAAACAAAATTGACAAACCTCTAGCCAGGCTTCTCAAAAAGAAAAGGGAGATGACCCAAATAGATAAAATCATGAATGAAAATGGAATTATTACAACCAATCCCTCAGAGATACAAACAATTATCAGGGAATACTATGAAAAATTATATGCCAACAAATTGGACAACCTGGAAGAAATGGACAAATTCCTAAACACCCACACTCTTCCAAAACTCAATCAGGAGGAAATAGAAAGCTTGAACAGACCCATAACCAGCGAAGAAATTGAATCGGTTATCAAAAATCTCCCAACAAATAAGAGTCCAGGACCAGATGGCTTCCCAGGGGAGTTCTACCAGACGTTTAAAGCAGAGATAATACCTATCCTTCTCAAGCTATTCCAAGAAATAGAAAGGGAAGGAAAACTTCCAGACTCATTCTATGAAGCCAGTATTACTTTGATTCCTAAACCAGACAGAGACCCAGTAAAAAAAGAGAACTACAGGCCAATATCTCTGATGAATATGGATGCAAAAATTCTCAATAAGATACTAGCAAATCGAATTCAACAGCATATAAAAAGAATTATTCACCATGATCAAGTGGGATTCATTCCTGGGATGCAGGGCTGGTTCAACATTCGCAAATCGATCAACGTGATACATCACATTAACAAAAAAAAAGAGAAGAACCATATGATCCTGTCAATCGATGCAGAAAAGGCCTTTGACAAAATCCAGCACCCTTTCTTAATAAAAACCCTTGAGAAAGTCGGGATAGAAGGAACATACTTAAAGATCATAAAGGCCATTTATGAAAAGCCCACAGCTAACATCATCCTCAACGGGGAAAAACTGAGAGCTTTTTCCCTGAGATCAGGAACACGACAGGGATGCCCACTCTCACCGCTTTTGTTTAATATAGTGCTGGAAGTTCTAGCATCAGCAATCAGACAACAAAAGGAAATCAAAGGCATCAAAATTGGCAAAGATGAAGTCAAGCTTTCGCTTTTTGCAGATGACATGATATTATACATGGAAAATCCGACAGACTCCACCAAAAGTCTGCTAGAACTGATACGTGAATTCAGCAAAGTTGCAGGATACAAAATCAATGTGCAGAAATCAGTTGCATTCTTATACACTAACAATGAAGCAACAGAAAGACAAATGAAGAAACTGATCCCATTCACAATTGCACCAAGAAGCATAAAATACCTAGGAATAAATCTAACCAAAGATGTAAAAGATCTGTATGCTGAAAACTATAGAAAGCTTATGCAGGTAATTGAAGAAGATATAAAGAAATGGAAAGACAGTCCCTGCTCATGGATTGGAAGAATAAATATTGTCAAAATGTCAATACTACCCAAAGCTATCTACACATTCAATGCAATCCCAATCAAAATTGCACCAGCATTCTTCTCGAAACTAGAACAAGCAATCCTAAAATTCATATGGAACCACAAAAGGCCCCGAATAGCCAAAGTCATTTTGAAGAAGAAGACCAAAGCAGGAGGCATCACAATCCCAGACTTTAGCCTCTACTACAAAGCTGTCATCATCAAGACAGCATGGTATTGGCACAAAAACAGACACATAGACCAACGGAATAGAATAGAAACCCCAGAACTAGACCCACAAACGTATGGCCAACTCATCTTTGACAAAGCAGGAAAGAACATCCAATGGAAAAAAGACAATCTCTTTAACAAATGGTGCTGGGAGAACTGGACAGCAACATGCAGAAGGTTGAAACTAGACCACTTTCTCACACCATTCACAAAAATAAACTCAAAATGGATAAAGGACCTGAATGTGAGACAGGAAACCATCAAAACCTTAGAGGAGAAAGCAGGAAAAGACCTCTCTGACCTCAGCCGTAGCAATCTCTTACTCGGCACATCCCCAAAGGCAAGGGAATTAAAAGCAAAAGTGAATTACTGGGACCTTATGAAGATAAAAAGCTTCTGCACAGCAAAGGAAACAACCAACAAAACTAAAAGGCAACCAACGGAATGGGAAAAGATATTTGCAAATGACACATCGGACAAAGGGCTAGTATCCAAAATCTATAAAGAGCTCATCAAACTCCACACCCGAAAAACAAATAACCCAGTGAAGAAATGGGCAGAAAACATGAATAGACACTTCTCTAAAGAAGACATCCGGATGGCCAACAGGCACATGAAAAGATGTTCAACGTCGCTCCTTATCAGGGAAATACAAATCAAAACCACACTCAGATACCACCTCACGCCAGTCAGAGTGGCCAAAATGAAGAAATCAGGGGACTATAGATGCTGGAGAGGATGTGGAGAAACAGGAACCCTCTTGCACTGTTGGTGGGAATGCAAACTGGTGCAGCCGCTCTGGAAAGCAGTGTGGAGGTTCCTCAGAAAATTAAAAATAGACCTACCCTATGACCCAGCAATAGCACTGCTAGGAATTTATCCAAGGGATACAGGAGTACTGATGCATAGGGGCACCTGTACCCCAATGTTTATAGCAGCACTCTCAACAATAGCCAAATTATGGAAAGAGCCTAAATGTCCATCAACTGATGAATGGATAAAGAAATTGTGGTTTATATACACAATGGAGTACTACGTGGCAATGAGAAAAAATGAAATATGGCCTTTTGTAGCAACATGGATGGAACTGGAGAGTGTTATGCTAAGTGAAATAAGCCATACAGAGAAAGACAGATACCATATGGTTTCACTCTTATGTGGATCCTGAGAAACGTAACAGAAACCCATGGGGGAGGGGAAGGAAAAAAAAAAAAAAAAGAGGTTAGAGTGGGAGAAAGCCAAAGCATAAGAGACTGTTAAAAACTGAGAACAAACTGGGGGTTGATGGGGAGTAGGGGGGAGGGCAGGGTGGGTGATGGGTATTGAGGAGGGCACCTTTTGGGATGAGCACTGGGTGTTGTATGGAAACCAATTTGACAGTAAATTTCATATATTAAAAAATAAAAAAAATTAAAAAAAAAAAAGTTTGACGGTGATGAGAAGGGGGAGGGGCAAGAACAAAAGGACAAACAATATGTTAGGATTATTCATAACGAACATTTCAGAGGTGACTGTCTCTCTAGGGCAGAAGAACGGAAGTGGCGAATATGGCGATATTAAGTATGAGTAGCGGGGCTCCTGTTTACGTTGCACCTTCTTTCTCCCGGTGCTTCAAGACCCCCCAGTCATTACCACCCATTTTGCCTATGTTTCCTCCAGGTGGACGGGGGGCTCTGTCCCTTGCCTATAGCTGGGAAGTGAAAGTCACCCTCCAGGTTTGCTGTCAATCCATGTGTTTTTGGCTCTCACGGTTAAATTTGTTACAGCCCCGTGTTTCCTAATCAGTGGTTTGCAGGCAGCACTGGTTTAAGATAAAGTTTCCACAAGTCCTTGAAAAAAGAGAGTTTTCATAAAGCCAAATTAATTTCATTGGAAAGACTGACAACCTCTAAATTGCAATTATGTCCTTCGTATTTTTTCGGTTCTTGGAAACTTACCATTGTTTGCTCATTTAGCAAAATTAAAAGAATGTTGGCTCTAAATTTTTTTTTTTTAAATTATTGGTCCTGAAATCCTAAAGACTGTTTATTGGTCCTTAACCCCCAAATTGGGATATCCATACTGACTTGTCTGACAGTCAGATGTAAGTAATGAAACACATTGAAGAAATTCCCACGTGTATTAATACAGGTAATTTTTTCCCTACTGACGTTTCCGAGGGCCTGGTCATCATTGACTGGAGTATTCCATGCTCCTTCCAGCTACTATATATTGAACACTTACCCTCTGTTAAGCATTGGGTTGATTGCTTGACATGAATCATCCCATGTAAGCTGCAAACACCGTAGGAGGGGAATACAACAATTATTCTCAATTTACAGATGAGGGAACTAAACCACATGGGGTGTGGCTTCTCAAGATTCCACTGCCTTTTTAAAAAAATTTTTTTTTAATGTTTATTTATTTTTGAGACAGAGAGAGAACATGAACAGGGGAGGGGCAGAGAGAGAGGGAGACACAGAATCTGAAATAGGCTCCAGGCTCTGAGCTGTCAGCACAGAGCCCGATCAGGGTCTCGAACTCACGGACCGTGAGATCATGACCTGAGCCGAAGTCGGGCGCTGAACCGACTGAGCCACCCAGGCGCCCCAAGATTCCACTGCTTTAAGTGAAGAAGCAGAATTCAAAAGCAGGCAAAATTCAGAACCTCCCCCCTTAACTATAATGGGTTGTGCCTTTTGGCCTTTACATGTGGGAAATGTTCAGAAGGTAACAGAACCGTTGAGCAGTACGTACAATTGGAAAAAGCGACTGGGTGCATAACTTATTGTACAAATTTTCCTGGTTTTAAGAGTCTGTCAAATTCTGGCCATGGACTGAGTCAGACTAATAATAAAAAAGATAACGGTCAGTATTTATCTGCGCTTACTATCTGCCAGGCACTGCCATGGTCATCACAAAGAAATGATCTGATTTAATTCCCACAACAACTCCGTGGGATAGAAGCCTTTATTATCCCCATTTTCAGATAAGGGAAACTGACACTTTGAGAGAATAATTTGACCAAGATCTCAGTTAATAGAATGGGTGCATACCACCCTGTTGTAAAATCCTGTGCTATTTTCTCTTATCAAGTTAGGTGAGTAAAAGCTCTAATCTTTGGGCATGTGAGTAGAATAAGGATGAGGAATCAAGTACACTTTTTTGAGGAAGAAGTTTGTCGACTTTTTAAAATTATCATCCGAACGTTCTAACCTGGCTCTTCCTCATTCTTTGTTTTTGGTTTTGGTTCTAAATGTACACTCAAATTGTGCAAAAGCCGAGAGTCCTGCCTTACCTTACATGCCGTATACAAGTATCTGCCTTGTCTATTTTCTTTTCTAATGCTAAAAAATACAAGCGTTTGCTAAATCCATGGATATTGGACTCAATACCAATCTTGGTCATGAATGTGGCAGAGAAACCACCAGTGATTCCCACATCCTGGTATTCACACCCTTGTGTATCTCCTCTGTTTGAATGTGAGCAAAACCTTTGGTTTGTTCCTGAGCGAAAGAATATGGCTGAAGCCACGGGGTGTCGTGTCCACGATTAGGTTATGTTATAGGGCAACAGTCATGGGAGTTCCAACATGTATAAGGCTGTCTTTCTGGCACACATTCTAGGAGGAGTCCCTTTCACTGGCCTTGAAGGAGCAAGCCGCCATGAGGTAAAGGCCCATGTTGGAGAAGCCCATGTGTCAAGGGACTGTGAGTGACCTCTAGCAGTTGGGTGTGGACTCCAGCAAGGAACTATATCCTCAGTCTTATGGTTTCGCGAAAACAAGGTCTGCCAACAACTTGAGGGGCTGGGGAACAGATCTTTTCGTAGTGTCTCTGAGGATACCACAGCCCTGCCAAACCCCTCAGGCAGAGCACGGCCAGGTTGTGCCCAGACCCCTGACTGACTGATAAAAGCAGGGAAATGGCATGTGGGTGCAGTTTTAAACTGCTAAATGGGTAATTGTCTGTTAAACAGTGAGAGGGAGCTAATACAAATAAAGACCGGAACATACATCAAAGCTAAAGTGTTCTGAAACTTCAACATAAAGTTTTGTTGCTGATAGCACTGTTCGCGAATTGTCCATGCCCCTAGGTAAGGTGAACCCCTCTGCTTGTCTGCTACTCCCGATCCCTTCTGTCCTACATGAAGGCATTTGCTTCAGCAACTCTCCCCTCTCCTGCATTATTATTTTGACTTTCCTTGTTGGATCACGGTCATCTGCTTATGTGATAGGCTGATAATGGCTCCCAAAGATCTATTCATGCCTTCAACCCTGGAAACCGTGGGTGGTCAACTAATGTGGGAAAAGGGTCTTTACAGATGTGATTAAGTAAAAAAAAAAAAAATCTCCATATGGGGAGATTATCCTGAGTTATCTTGGTTGGCCCTAAGTGCAATTACACGTATCCTTGTAAGACAGAAGCGGAGAGGATGGGGGGTTGAGATACACAGAAGACGAGGAGGCAGTGTGACCATGGAGGCAGAGATTGGAGTGATGTGGCCACAAGACAGGAATATGGAGGCCGCCAAACGCTGGGAAGGGTAAGGAAGGATGCTCTCCTTGAGTCTTGAGGAAGCATGATCCTGCTGATAGCTTGATTTTGGACATTTGGAACCCTGGAACTGGGAGAGAATAAACTTCTGTTGCTTTAAGCTGCCCAGTTAAAAAGACACCCTCAACTCAACTCTACTTTCCCTCTAGCTGTCGCCATTTCCTTTAGAGCAAAATTCCTCAAAACGGTTGTCTACACTTACGGGCTCCAGTCTATCCCCTCTTATCCTCTCTTGGATCTACTGCCATCAGGACTTTGCCTCTCTCATGCTACTGAGATTGCTCCTCAAAATGGTTGGTGACTTCTATGTCATTAAAGGCAATGGTCAGCCATCTTGGACACAGAGAATCACTCTCTTTCCTGAAAAACATTCTTCCTTTGGTTCCCAGGACATGGCACCGGGCTGGTTCTCCTGTGTGCTCTCAAGAAAGAGGTCTGTGCTGGTTCCACTTTCTGTTCTTGAGGATGGGGAGACGGAGGGCTTTTCTCTCTTCTCCCATATTCCCTTTTTCCAACACCCAAATTTATGTCTGCAGCCCAAGTCTTTCCCTGGCATTCCAAACATGCATCTTCAACTGCTTACCCAACCTGTCTGCTCAGCTGGCTCACAGGCATCTCCAGCGTAGCCCGTCCAGAAGTGAGGTGAATATCACTCGAAGGTTGCTTCTGTTTGGACTCTGTCACCAATCTTGCAGTTGCAGCTGTCAAAACATTTGGGGCCCTCTTTGTTTCCCCCACCCCCACATTGCACATCCACCGACTGCCCATCTTGTTGGTTCTCCCGTCCAAATACACTCGGAATCCAATCTCCCTCATGCGTTGTGGCACCCAGGGCCACGCCCCCTTCCCTTTTCACCTGGATCGTTGCAGGACTTCCTTCCTCACTGGCCTCCCTGCTGCTCCCCTTCCCTCTTTTGTGCTCTTCACAACTCGCAGCCAGAGTGGTGCGGCCACATCCTCCGTGAGGTCCTGACATGCCTCTGCTCAGAGCATCCCGGCACTTCCTGTGGCCAGCTAGTTCTCCATGGGTGGGTCACCTGTCTGACTTCAACTCCTAATGCTCAGCCCCGTCTCTCTCCATGGCTCCCCGCCAGCAGTTTCTCCCAGCTGTAGGTGCATGCGCCTCCCCCATTTGCTGTTCCTTCTTTCTAGAAGCTTCTTCCCCTAATAGCTCCATGGCTTGTTCCCTCATTCCTGCGGTCTTCACTCAAATGTCACATTTCCAGTGAAGCCTTGCCTGAAGGTTCTAGCTAAAATGTTAACTCTCTTGAGGTGCCTGGGTGGCTCAGGTCATGGTCTCGCGGTCCATGGGTTCGAGCCCCGCGTTGGGCTCTGCACTCACAGTTCAGAGCCTGGAACCTGTTTCAGATTCTGTGTCTCCCTCTCTCTGCCCATTCACCACTCACACTCGGTCTCTCTTTCCTTCAAAACTAAATAAACATTCAAAAAAAAATTTTTTTTAAATGCTGACTCTCCACCCCTGAACCACCCAACACTTTCAAGGCACTTTCTTTGCTTTATTTTGCCCCTTGATGCTTACCCCTTATATTTTACTCATTTATTATCTGGCACTCACTAGAATGTAAGTCCCCTGAAGGCAGGGAATTGGGTTTTACTGGTGCAATGCGTGCAACATGAAAACACTGATCAAATATCTTAAATAAATGAGTATATGAACATGACACATGAATATTATAAACAGCATGAAGGCACAGGCAAAAACAGATACGCTGAGTGGATAAGAATAGCCATTACAAAGGCCAGCGGAAGGAAAGTATGATTATCATGTAAACAACATAAGATAATAACATATCCTGTAAACATATCATATCATATCATAACATATCATATCATGTAAACAACATAAGATAAATTGGGCTTATATGTTACATTAAGACCATTTGCCTCCCCTGTGATGTAAGGCCTTCATGGTTATTATTTCCTGTATCTTCCCGATGTCTCTGGGAGGTGGGCCAAGAGCATTATTTTTGTTTCCTTTATTTAATTGTTGGAGCTCCTTAAAATGCTACTTGAATCATTCAGATCGTGGCCTTGATTTTTCCCTTTGTTTTTGTAGTGGAGACAAGGCCAGTGGGTTCTTGGTACATTGACAGATGTTCTCATCAGGGACGAAGGTGAGGTCTATAACCTCGTGAGCAGACACTCCGATTCCTGTCTCAGTGGCCAAGGATGGTTTTCCCCTGCCGGGGGTGGAGCGCGGGAGGGGGTTTACATAACACAACACTGCATCTGCCGAAGTCAGACCGCTCCTCCCCACTGGGGAGAATGTCACTGGACGTCTCTTTCTTGATAGAAACCAGTTTCCGTTTCAGTTTAACCAAGGCCAGAGTCAGCGTGAAAGGATGCAGTCAATGGCAGCTGAATGGATATTATGAGAGAGATACATCATTGCCTAATTCTCGTGAATCTAGAAGGATGAGGAGAATACTACAACAAAGGTGTGCACGAAGAGGTTAGAGGACATTCACATCTGTTCATTGTGCCAAGTGCAGGGACTCAGAGAGGGGTTGACAGAGTGTGAGGACGTGACAAGACAGCTGCCCAGGCTCCAGGCTGGGGAAAACCGGCCTCGGTTTTAGCGCCGTCGAATAGCTTTGCTCTGCTGAGCGTCTTTTCTGGGTGTTAGGCTCTAAAATACCTAAATGAACACATACGGACTAATGGAAAATACAAATCATTTGATGTCAACTGCGTTTTATTGGAAGACAAAATATTTCCCCAGTCTGGGGAACATTTTCTTTTGTACGTGCCGGGTTTGGGGAACTGGGGGATTCCTACCACTCCACGGGTACCAGTGGCCATCGCCTGGGCTGTCTACCTAGATTTTGACACCTTTGCTCACATTTTGAGGGTTTATAAGTAACTTTATTTTCCCATGCGGCTTCGGTGATTATGTATTGGAATAAACATACCTGATGGCATGGAAATGGTTTAATGTTCTGGGACATTAGGACATGTTACACAGAAAACGGGTTAGGAAGACGTGGATTTTAAGCTCCTTCGGGGCAAGAAACGTACCCAGGGCATGTCTGTCTCCCCCTCTGAGCCCAAAACGACTGCTCACTGTGTATTTTCTGTGGAGTCTGAACTGTGGCCCCGGTTAAGGAGAACAGTGACAGTGACGACGAGGACTTGGTAGAACAGACATGTCCGGGCACATCAGCGGGCCTGCCTTATAAGGAGCTGAACGGGCACTGGCAGGATACGACCTGACGAACTTCCACTGACACTCGTGAGGGAAGAAGACACCAGTCCCTGAGAAACCGATCGTGCCACTTGTCATTGGGGAGGGCACCATCCTGGTTCTATCGCGCCCCATCTTCTCTCCTTAAAAACATACTACAGGTGTTCTGGTTGACTCAGCTTTTAAGAATTGAGTATATCACAGAGCGCCTGGGTGGCTCAGTCAGTTAAGCGTCTGAGGACAGAGGAAATCAGAAGCTTCGGTCAGTTTCCTTTGCTATTGGGGGGTATTTTCAGTATTGCAGGGACCGCTGGCCTCACCGAGCTCATTAAGCTCGATAAGCTTTGTGCCAGGAATCGTGACTTGGTCCAAGGTGACCAAAGGCATCTCTTCCCTACATCACGTAGGAGTGGTTTACAGCCCTGGTCAGAGAGGCCTGAGGCGTGAGGTCATAGACGCACTCGAAGCTTCGTCTGTAGGAAAACAGGTTGAGGGGAGACAAAACATGCAGAATGTGACCAACAACTGCAGAGACGTAAGCAAATATGAGCGCGTGTGGGTGCGTGTGTGTATTTGACCGAGAGTCAGACGGGCAGAACGTGAAGAGAGACATACAGTGCCTGAGAGTTGTGTTTGGTTTTTTGTTTTTGTTTTTGTTTTTGTTTTTTTGATAAACTCAAGTGTTTTGGATTCCTGCAACTCAGTAGTACTAAGTACCAAGAAGCCGGACTCAGAAGCGAAGCCACCCCTGGAGCTGTCAGGCTGCACCACGCACCAACCAGATATACTCCATTCTTTTTTTTTTTTAACGTGTATTCATTTTTGAGACAGAGAGAGACAGAGCACGAGCAGGGGAGGGACAGAGAGAGAGGGAGACACAGAATCTGGAGCAGGCTCTGGGCTCCGGGCTCCGAGCTGTCGGCACAGAGCCCGACGCGGGGCTCAGATCCATGAACCGTGAGATCATGACCTGAGCCGAGGTCGGACGCTTAACGGACTGAGCCACCCAGGCGCCCTGTGATATACTCAATTCTTAAAAGCTGAGTCAACCAGAACACCTGTAGTATGTTTTTAAGGAGAGAAGATGGGGAGACAATGATGCCAGCTACTAGACTCACTGGTCACTGCCATCACATAGCGGGCTCTTTTCTTTTCCCCCTCACATACTCCTTCTCTTTGAACAGTTGGCAGAAAAAAAGCAGGGCAGCAAACTTGTTTAGTGCAAAACAGCTAAACAGTGCGTCACCTGGTCACCCCTAGCATGCACCCCAGCTTCCCGTGCAGCACAATGCTTCTCACCAGGGGACTCAATCCAGACAGGCTCTTGAGAGTTTTCCATTTGGTGGATAACTACTTAGAGAGCTTTGGCGGTCACCAAGCACTTTTTGCAACCCTGGAGATCCGTTTTATTATTCCCCCGTGAGGAGACTGAAACTAGAAGAGGCGGGCTGTCTTGTCCCCAGCTCTACACTCGGTAACTCGAAGAGCTGGATTGTGATCCAGACGGTCTGGCTCCAGACGCCATGCTCTTAGTCACCACACTCAAGTGCCTCTCCGTCTCAGGAGCTTTTCAAACATCAGAAAGCATAACTTTGGAAAGTAAAACAACGTTGGAATGTGTAAGGAAAATGCCACTATTACTCCCCAACTGTTCTAAATTAACATACGACAGTAGGTTGGTCTGGCTCTTTCCACATCACCTTTTACTCCATTTTTTTCTGCAGGCGCAAATGTAAGGATTTTGGTTCTGTCTTTGATTATACAGAACGGGATGACGTAATGATACAATATGCATTATATCACCACTTGCTTTTTTCGCTCAACAGGATGCTATGGACATTGCTTCGGGTCAATATTCATAGAGCTAGCTAATTCTCTTCAGTAGCCGAACCACATTGCTTACAGACCACGATGTGCCATAAAATATTCAATCATGCTCCTAGTAATAGATATTAAGACTGTGTGTGTGGGTGTCTTTTTGTGGTTTTTTGGGTTGCTTTTTGTTTCGTTGTGTTTTTGCTGTTCTGCAACAACCGCTGGAAACATTATTGAAAACAACTCTTTGTATGTGTGTCCATAAGTACTGGAATATTTGTTTCTATATACGGACCCCCCCAAGTTAAAATCATTAGGTCAAATGGGATGCAATTATTGTGGTAAAAGTTTAATAGATATTGACAGATGTACGCAATTTGATCTCTACAACGTACAAAAATGTGTCTTTATCTTCAACTTCAAGGCCACCGATTTCTTCTTTCAGTGAACAAATTGCTCTTGCCGGAATCTTTCAATTACAAAATATTCCATGTCTTTGGAGTCTCAAGTTAATGAAAATATCTTACTCTCCACATGGGCCTAGTGATTGATATCAATGGCGTTTCCCAACCAAGCCACCCCAACTAAGTTATCTTAATAAAATGTGTGCTCATAACTTCTAGGCAAGTCCCCAGCCCTGCCTCAACAGGACTGCCCCTTCCTAAGATGCTCCATAGTGGAAAACCCAGAGCTGACCCTCTCACCTTGACGATTTCCTTGAAATGATGAGTCTGTTTATTTTAGTCTTCACACGATTTTTATCTTCTATATCAGAGGGTAGTTGATAGAAGATTGATTCTAGAAGATTCTCCAATATTGGTCTTGGGAAAAGGGCACAAATAGATACGGTTTAGTAAAAATATATGGAGTATGACTATTAATGTCTATAGGCTAACTACTAAACAAACAACCTCAAATCCCAAAGACTCAACCAATAAATTTTTTTTAATGTTCTTTATTTTTGAGAGACAGAGAGAGACAGAGTGTGAGCAGGGGAGGGGCAGAGAGAGACTGAGACAGAATCTGAAGCTGTCTCCAAGCTCCGAGCTGTCAGCACAGAGCCCGATGTGGGGCTTGAATTCACACACCGGGAGATCATGACTTGAGCCGAAGTCGGACACTCAACCGACTGAGCCACCCAGACGCCCCTCAACCAATAAATTTTATTTCTTACCCCTGTCATTATACAGTGCCGCTCAGTAGGGGACAAAGAGAGAGAGCTGTAATGGGGGTGTCATACTCCACACAGTCACTCGGGATCCCTACCCCTTCTGTCTAGGGCTCCATCCCTTGTTGGTCTTCTGCACTTACTCCAATTAGCCAGTGGGGTGGAAACAATCAGGATTGGGAGGAGGAGAATCAAGATTGGGAGTAGGAGAATCATCACATCGCAGTGGAGAAGAGTCCATGGTCCACGGCTCACCTAACTGCAGTTAGAAGTACACTCCAGCTGAGTGCCCAGAAACAAAAAGTGCAGCGTGGTTTTGTACTTCATTGTCAACTACAATGAGAGTAAAGAGTATTTGTGAGAAAACAATGGAGAGTTAGGGTAATCAGTAATGAAACGCTGATACGGGACGCAAGTTACCGGTGACTGAAGACAACAGAGGAGATTGTTGTGTTGGCTGGCCAGCTCATATAAAAGGAGAGGTGGGATGGGCAGCACTGGTGTTGAGTGGGAACCAAGATAGAAGCTCCTCATCTTGACTCCACCATGAGTTCTCTGGGCAAGTAGCTTCGCTTCTCTGGGCCTCCATTTCTTCATGGATAATAGACTTGAAGCAGAAATACATATACTCTAAGATGTCTCACTATTCTTAATGGATTGACTGCAAAAATATGTCCTCGTTATCCACTTAGGGTGTGATAGGATTGCCTTTTTTTTAATAAAGTTTTTTTTAATGTTTATTTATTTTGAGGGAAAGAGAGAAAGAAGGGGCAGAGACAGAGAGAGAGAGAGAGAGAGAGAGAGAGGGAATCCCAAGCATGCTCCGTGCTCAGCGTGGAGCCCAATGTGGGTCTCGATCCCATGACCGTGAGATCGTGACCTGAGCCAAAATCAAGAGTTGGACTCTTAATTGAGTGGACCTCCCAGGTGCCCTGATATAATTGCCTTAAAATTTTTTTTTATATTATTTATTTTTGAGAGAAAGAGAGAGAGAGAGCAGGGGAAGGGCAGAGACATAGGGAGGCACAGAATCCAAAGTAGGCTCCAGGCTCTGAGCTGTCAGCACAGAGCCTGACACGAGGCTTGAACTCACGAACCATGGGATCATGAACTGAGCCAAAGTCAGACGCTTAACTGACTGAACCACCCAGGCACCTCTATAATTGCCTTTTTGAAGAAATTTAGATGCCTACATTCCATAGTTCCAAATAACCCTAAAGAGTCCAGTTTGTTGTGTTTACTTTTTTTTTTTTTTTTTAATTTTTAATTTTTTTTTTTCAACGTTTATTTTATTTTTGGGACAGAGAGAGACAGAGCATGAACGGGGGAGGGACAGAGAGAGAGGGAGACACAGAATCGGAAACAGGCTCCAGGCTCCGAGCCATCAGCCCAGAGCCCGACGCGGGGCTCGAACTCACGGACCGTGAGATCGTGACCTGGCTGAAGTCGGACGCTTAACCGACTGCGCCACCCAGGCGCCCCTGTTGTGTTTACTTTTTGTCATTTGAAAATTTAAAATCCATTAGTTCAAGATTTGAAATCTCTTTGATTTAGATTGTCACTTTAGTTTTGGATAATAATACCCACACTTTGCCTAGCACTATCTCTGGGCCAAGTCCTTTACCTAGTATATCCTTACAATAACCACTGGAGATAAATGTCGTTAGCCCCATCCTCAAGATGATGGAATTGGGGAGGACAGATTGGCATGACTTCGTATGCCACGGAGCTGGAGTTAGAAGACAGGCATATCTATGCTCCTTTTGACCCACGAAGTTTCAACAGCTAACACAGAGTGATTAAAGTTTCAAATTGGCCTTCTATTTCTGAGTATTCTATATTCTCACATACATATTTCTTGTTGCTTGTATTTCTTGTTAACATTTTGAAAATCTACAAATGTTGGTATTCTTGATGCTATTGTTTGTAGCTATTTATCAAACTTCCTCACTCTTATTCATGTAATATACTCTTTCCATAAATTTCAGGCATGCAAGTAATAATGCTGCTTAAGCATTACTCTAAATGCAAGTTTGAGAATGCTTTGTAAAATCAGGACTGATTGTCGAAATGAAATTGGAAATGATGATCTCAAAGCCAGCAGACAAAAATTCTTGAAGCAAGAATGTGGATTCCATTGCTTTGCTTTCCCAACAAAGTCATTTTACTTTATTTTTTCAGTACTGGTTTATTTAGTCTGATAACATTTCCAGAGAAATAATAATCCTAAAGAAAATAGAAGGTGGGGGCCTGGGTGGCTCAGTCAGTTAAGCGTCTGACTTCAGCTCAGATCATGATCTCATGGTTTGTGGGTTCAAGCCCCACATCAGGCTCTGTGCTGACAACTCAGAGCCTAGAGCCTGCTTTGGATTCTGTGTCTCCCCGTCTCTCTGCCCTCTCCCACTCATGCTCTGTCTCTCTCTCTCTCTCTCAAAAAATAAACATTTAAAAAAATGTTTAAAAAGAAAATAGAAGCTGTTCTTTATATTTATGATGTTGGGGAGATATTCCCTATGTTCATTTAGAACACTGAAAATATAGTTGAATATTTTCAGTAAGTATGAGAATGTTAGCTGTGTTTTTGAGGAGTCTGGTGGGTTTGCATAACCAATTAAATAGCTTTTATTTATATATTATCAATATATTATTATATTATATTATTATATATAATATAATTATTATTAATTAATTATTAATTAATAATAATTATTAATAATTAATATTATTAAAATTAATATATTGATAATATATTATTCACTATTTTGTATTGAAATAAAATAGCTTTTATTTTATTTATTTTATATTGGGTAACAATATATTGGTATTTTGAATACTGTTGAAACAGAAGAGCCAGTATATTAATTCCATCTAAAGAAGACATTTGCTCATACTTTATCACATATAAGAGAAATTTACAGCTAATTTTCTGTGTAGAGAATTGTTTGGGCTTATTTAAATATTGATGCACAAAGATGTTCATTTTCCTCTCTGTAGAGATGCCCCAGTAAATTGCTCTGTGAATATTGAATTACCTGGTTCTTTATCCTACTTTTTTGTGGGTTTACTCAAAATGTAAATATCATCTATAGGAATATGTATAGTTGATCTGTATATTACACGGGAAGCTCATTTTCTAAAACTTTCAGAGATTTTATCAGATTTTATCAGGGTTCTGCTGTAACATTTTCTAGGGAGGTTTAGAACAAGCAGTACCATAAAATACATTATATATTTCTTGAAAGTAGGCAGAGTAAGAAAAGCTTAAATTGGAATTGTCATGCCTTTAGTTGAAATACAATTTTGAGAGCCCAATTTGTATCATTAAAATGTAGGGCTCGGATTAGCAGTACAATGATTATCTATTGTTATTACCCCAATTTGTCTTCCAGGCCGTACATTCCTTTGGTTCAATCTCTTGCCTGCCTGCAAAGGGAGGTGGCGAAGGAGCTGTTTGTAGTATCAATTTTCAATTATCACAATCATGCAATAGAAAATAAGATAAGAAACATTTCGACGATAATAGTGTCTCAAAAATGAGCTACCAAATTGTCATGTTCATTCATTGTCTGGCATGAGATGTTCAAATTACTTTCCTAACCTTTAAAATCTGTAAGGCTCATGCTGTTGAAGGAAAAAAGCAGTGTTACAGATTTTGTTTACCCCTTTGTTAAAAGCATGAATATCAGCAACTTGTATCAGTTGGGAAAGAGATGATTAAAATTAAAGGGATTTGGTGGGGGGGCGGGGACAAAACAGACCCACAGGTGCAATCACAGATTAATGGATCTCTCCCCCCATTTGTGACCTGCCTCCTTCCCAGACCTTAAGTCATCACTTTGCCGCTTGCAAATGTCAGCATGGCTTAAACCTGTGGTCTGATGGATATTTGTAAATACAGATTTAAAAACATAAATAAAGTTCTGGGTCCAGTACGAGACACTCTAAAATCTGCCACCGCCTATTAGAAGAAATCTGAAGGGCTTATAAGGATAGTAAAAATGTCTTCTTCCAAATCTTTTGGGAAGCCAACATTTTTCATTGGGAAAAAAAAAATAGCACCCTCTTTCAACAAGAATTCTTGGTAAGAATCTTTCTAAATATAGCGTGTTTCTTCAGAGCGGCTCAGAGTACTGACTTCTATATTTTGGTTTTTTGAAAATAAGATGTAAAGGACAAGAAGAAATAACCAAGGAAAGGATTTTGTTTGTTTGTTCTCCGGCCCTGTTTACTCTCAGTTCCAGTCACCCACGTGAATCTGTGCCCCCGGTTCCCACGACTACAGGTTACAGGAGTTGAGAGATCTTGGTCCTTAATGTTGGTAGATTTCCACCAGAGGACACGACAAGCGTCCTATTAATTTTAAGCCGCTACGACCACCTGGGCACTAGACTCCTTGTGCCAGGGGACCAACAAGCAAGAGGCTGAGTCGTCATCCTGAGGGGACAGTTGGCCCTGGTCCCCAGCAGGAGGTTACACATGAAAGAGACAGGACTATGTTGGACATCCACTGTCTCTTTCTCTTCTTCCCCAAAGACGTGAGGCCCTCCAAAATCCTAAAGGAGGTGCTTCCTCGGGAGGTGCTTCCCGAGCTGGTATGAAGCAGTGGCTCAGGGCACGCACTACAGTGGACAGGAGGCGGGTACTGCCCAGATTACTGTTGGAGGAAAGGCTTGTGCCCCAGTTTTCAGCACCAGGCCCACAGCTTCAGCTCCTCAAGAGTTTGCCTTCGCTGCGAAGACCAAGACGGCTCTCCCAAAGGCACGCCCACCCAACCACTGATTGTGGCCCTGCCACGTCATCCTGAATCCAGACGGCTCTGCTGGGCCCTAGAGCTCCCCGTTGGGCTTTGTTCAGGCTTTGCTGCACCTGCCTCATGATCTGACTTTTCCTCCTACCCGATTCGGCTTCCTCACCCTGCTGTCCGCGGGTGCCGATTCCCAGGAGACATCCTCTCGGCATCTGCCTCTGGATAACACGACCTGTAGCAACCGACTCCACCAGTGGTGTTTTAGCATATCAGATAGGGTCTCAAAAATCTCTTATGAGGATTTTGATTTAAACGGGACCTGAGTTTCACGCCCTTAGTGGACTCTCCAAACCTCCACCGAGACAGCTGTACAGGAATAGCAAAGAATACAAACGCACAACGTCGAGGATCAAACTCTTGCCATGTTAGGGAGTTTTTACTGACGGCAAGGCCAATGAAACTGGATTGCAATACTGAGTCGGTACAAGTGAAAGCCGAGCCTAGGTTCCTGAGGGTAAATATGGCAAAGTACTGATACAGCCGGGGCAGCTGGCATGTCATGGCACAGTTGTATGGCTCCCTGACAGCCAATTTTTATCATGTTTACTAGATCAGGTAAATTAGTAAATTGCTAGGGCAAGTACCTCACCAAGCCTTAGCTTACAGAACGCTAATGGCCAGTCCTGCTGTAGAATGTAGGGGAGGGTACACAGAATGTGCCCTTGGGTCCTAATAGAGGCTTATCACCAGGGAGGAGGGATGTTGTCTCAGATCCCTTTAAGGATTTAATAATGCTCTTGACCACAGCTGCAGACAAATGCATACACTCAGCCACATTTATATAAAACTGAAGTTCACCTATGACTCCTCCCGGGATCCACGGATCCTTGGTTAAAGAATGCTTGCGTTAAGAGTTGATCATTTTTTTTTTTAACTTTTTAAATGTTTATTTATTTTTTGAGGGAGAGACACACACACAGACAGGGATGAATGGGGGAGGGACTGAGAGAGAGACACACGCACAGAATCAGAAGCAGGCTCCAGGCTCTGAGCTGTAGGCACAGAGCCTGACGCGGGGCTCGAACCCACGAACCGCAAGATCACGACCTGAGCTGAAGTCAGACGCTTAACCGACGGAGCCACCCAGGCGCCCCAAGAGTTGATCATTTTTAAATGTAATTTCTCAATAATAGATATTTATTAAAAAAAAAAACCCAACACTGAAGTAAGCAATTATCTATTAGGTGCTATTTCCCACTTGATATTTTCTACCTATGTTTTCCCAAACTCAAATCCTGACTCTGCCATTTACTTGTGGCAAGACCATGGGCAAGTCACTTAACCTCTCGATATGTCAGTTTTCTCAGCTATAAAATAGAGGTGATAATAATTCCTACTTCATGGGGAGATTGGAAGAGTAAATGAGCAACACAGAGCTTAAGACAATGTGGGCTCCTAGGATGTTAGCCACTGTTGTGGTCGTGGCGGCATTAAGTACCTTGTTAGCACTCCTTCTTTGTCCCAGTGAAGGGTAAAGTGCACTTTTTCATTCTTGTAGATGACAGTTTATAGAGAAAAGGCCATCTTAAATTCCATACATCACCGCAATATTCTGTTATTCAGGGCAGCACAGCAAATAGGACTTAGCTTCCCATAGACCCTGGGGAGGCAGACTCTGTGAGACAGCACACCCAGTGCTGTGCCTTCTTGACAATATACTAGGAAGTCTGGATTTTTTGGATCTCACTTGCCATGATGCAAAGTAAATGATTTTGCACAGGGACCTTGCAGGTCATTTGAAATCAAACTGAAGGGAGGAATTAGCCATTTCCTAAGTCCCCAAAGAGTACATGAAGCTTTAGAAGGAATTCAGGTGGTGGCGTGTCTATTTAATACAACTTCTAAGAAAAACAATCTTAAAAATATTAAACGTGTCCTTGGGATAATGGGGAATGAGGCTATGATGCTACAGAAGATCTTTCGATTGAAGAATCAGACAAATTCCAGTTGGCGAATGGAAAGAAGTGGAGATGAGTTGTAATATAAATGAGATGTTCTTTGATTTTAATTGTTTATTTATTTGTCCTCCCCTTAAAAGGGCTTAACCATATATGGCTTATATAGAAAAATTTAGAAATAAAATGGGGTTTCCAAGGTCTTTAACATTATCCAAGAGCACATAGGAAGAAATAGCCAAGAATACCAGACCCATATTGACCTCCAGAGGGAAATGAAAGAGACAAAACTGCTATAATTGGATTTTTCCCAGAACATGTCAAGAGTTCTTGCTTTTGCAAAAATGTTCATGGGTCAGTAATCATAACCTAAGAGCTGTATCTCTCCTGAAAACCAAAAGATCCTTCTTTGGTCATGGCCTAGATGAATTCCAAATGGCATAGAATACTTAATTTTCAATTTCCCACATGCTTATTATTGACCCCACACTCAACATATCTAAAAAATAAGTTCCATTTATCCAAATGGTATTATTTCACTCTAAAATATGTTTTCTCTTGCACAACTACACTGTGTTCAAATGTTCTCAATGGATTCCCTGGGACAGGAAGCATTAGATGCGGATCAGGCCCTTCGAGAATGTTCTGGCACTTAAAATCTGAGTGCCAAGGGCCATGGCGTGAACATAGCCAGAAGAGCCATGTTTCCACCTTCCAAGACTTCAAGAGCAGCCCGGATGCTTTCTGAAGAACTGTGCCTGCTTGTTAGATTCTCCAATGGGAGATGTTTATCCAATTTTAGAGACAAAGATGTCTCATGGGGATTCTGGCAACTCCCATATACTTCAAACCACTCACAAGTGACAGGGACTGGGTAGAGGCAGAGATATTTTCACATTTTATTTATAAGCCTGTGTACCATGTAGAGCAATAACTTCTCCCAGTTATACATTATATACATATGTATATATGTATATATGAATTTTTTAATGTTTGTTTATTTTTGAAGGGTGGTAGGAGAGAAAGCGAGCATGGGGGGGGGGGCAGGTAGGGGCAGAAAGAGAGGGAGACACAGAATCTAAACCAGGCTCCAGGCTCTGAGCTGTCAGCACAGACAGAGCCCAATGCAGGGCTCAAACCCATGAACCTTGAGATCATGACCTGAGCTGAAGTCGGATGCTTAAACAACCGAGCCACCCAGGTGCCCCACATTTTGTGTAGTTTTTAAAGTCACATACTGTAAACTTGCCCCCCAATTTTTGTCTGAGAAGGTGCACACTCTCTTCAGAATAAAGATATAAAATAAATTAAATGGAATATGAAAGGGTATATCTTGGAAAGGCCTATTATATCTTATAGTAAGAGCATAGTCTTGTTTTATTATACCTTCTAGAACCTTCTGTAGTTAATTTCACAATCACAAAATGTTTCATAATCATCTTAATTAGTAATTCCTTTTAATAATTTAACAAGCCACTTATCATCTGCATTTCGTGCTTGGGCAAACAGCTTGTGGAACCAGAAATAGAAGAAGTTGTGCCTTTGAGCTTTTTCTTTGAGGTTTATTCCACTAGGCAGGGATATCTCCGTGTGTCACATTTTTTTTCAAAGATCCCCACAAAGCTCCTCCAAGAATGTCTCTTCATTCCCCAAACCGAGTTCCCCTATGGATCCATCAGGGAGGCAGTGGTGAGAGAAAATTTCAATATTGTACGTTTATGCTCAAATATTACCTTCACGGGAGCCTGTAAACTACACATCACAGGATTTCTGGCTGTTTCGAGTGTCTTACAAGCAGCTGGAAATTCACACAATGCTTTGGTTCAGGTTTCTTGGTAAACAAGACCTAGGTATGTGGGGCAGCCTTGCCACACTGATTTATAAGGAGGCAGCAGGCCCGGTAAGGCCAGAAAACACCTAGCCCTGCAGTTTGAAAAGTGGCGAAATGCTCTTACTGTGGACAGGGTTGTGGATTTATGGAATATGCGGTCTGTGCTCAGCATATCGCCACAGAACGTGCGAAGCGGTGAAGATTTCTTCTTCTCCATCCCAGACAGACCGATGTGATTTTCTTGTCCTTCCTGGTTTGAAGCCTGACTACTTCATGTCGGACCAGACTTCAGCCTTGGACGTCTCATAGTCAATGTCCCTTTGGTGTAAGCATGACAAACAGCACGTACTTCACTTCCCAAGTAAATGTCAATTGGGACAATCCCGTGGGGCATTGCACTTTGGTGCCCAGTCTTACTTAAATGAGCCTTAAGCAAAAAAAATAAAAAATAAAAATAAATTTGAATATTTGGTCTTCAGAAAAAATAAATAAATAAATGAGCCTTAAAATCCTCAGCTGCTTTGCTAATATGGGTCAAGATATCGATTCCCCGGGTTTGGGCTGTGAGCGGCTTTTTATGAAAAGCGTCGACTCAGCTGTTCAACTCAGCCGAGCTCCTTTGAATGCTCAGAATGCGCTGCTTTTGCTGCTGAGTCGTGAAAATCAGAGAGGATCTTTTAGTCATTGGAAGCCTATTCAGATCCCTGTTGGGTTTGAGCTCTGTGTTGCAGAGCTGGGAAAATAAAAATGAAAATGATTGCTTTCATCATCACGGGGTCCTGCTCTGTGCTTCCCCGCACACAGAAGCATGGGATATCTTGAGAAGAGACTTTGTCATATGTGATTTCATTATACGCTTTCAGGGATAGTGTTTACAAACCTTTCCCGGAGTCACGGACTAGCCAGTTTGCTACCGTGCTCTCCCTTGTTGGAGAGCCAGCTCAGCTCTGAACATCAACAGCTGCGAGTTTCTTTGGCTGTGTCTTTTTGATCATTCAAAAATCACTGATTAAACGGGGTGCAGAGATGCTGATAAACATGATTTCACAGTGTAAATTGACCAAAAAAAAAAAAGGCACCAAAACATTTACTTCTGGAATGCAGACTGTAAATTCCTTCAGGTCAGAGAGGACTGGGCTTGAAGAGAGTCAGTAAGAGGCTGCTGTGTACCACAGGGCTCGGTAAGCATCTCTATCATTGACATCATGATCAAGTTATTAAGCCCTAGTCTTTTTTTTTAATGTAGATTTATTTATCTTAGAGAGAGAGGGCGCACACACAACCAGGGGAGAGCAGAGAGAGGGGGAGACACAGAATCCGAAGCAGGCTCCAGGCTCTGAGCCGTCAGCACAGAGCCCAACATGGGGCTCGAACTCACAAACTGTGAACTGAAGTCAGACACTGACTGAGCCACCCAGGTGCTCCTCAGCCCTAGTCTTGAGACCAATAGTATCCTCGGAGGAGCTGGTAAGAATTTAACCCTCCTTGGAGGATCAAGAGAGGGCAATAAATTCTTCCAAAATATTAAATGAGTTATATTGCAGCCCTAGGCAGTGTACCTGACTACATGATATGCAGGGGCTCTAGGAATGCCTTCACCTGCTTTGGCCGAGCACTCTGGCCTTAGGTCTTCTGTGACTCACCGTAATGCAACCGGCCCTTCTAGAGCTTTGGAGAGGCTCATTTGCTAGTTCTTATTATGCGGATCACATTGCTTGAATGCCAAAAGTTTGCCCACTCACAGCTCCTAATATGAGGTTTGGAAAACCTCAGTCTCAAACATATACATATATATGTGTATATGTGTATATATACATATCTATATGTGTATATATACATATATATGTATATATGTGTATATATACATATATATGTATATATGTGTATATATACATATATATGTATATATGTGTATATATACATATATATGTATACATATATATGTAGATGTGTATATATACACATATGTATACATATGTATTTATGTATGTGTATATATGTATATGTATACATATGCATATATATATACACATATGTCCCAAAACCCAGTCTCAAACACATATATATGTGTATATACATACACACACACACATATATATACACACACACACGTGTGTATGTGTGTATGCATTTCAAAATCTAAATATAAGTGATGTGCTTCAATGGTCCAGCTTTGCCATGAGGCTAGATGGCTTAGCTCACACAGGTTCATGGATGCCTTCATTCTATGTGGAATATAGATACTCCCACATTACGATAATTGTTTTTAACTGACTACAATAGCTGCTCTCTAGCAATCCACGATGCTGCCCTCCGAATGGCACTCTAGCCATTTATTGAGTATGGTCACAAGACAGGTGGCGTGGAAAGGGTTTTACAAACAGCCTTTATTTTAATCCTCACAAAATTCTAGAAATTAGATGTTATTCTCTCTAATTTATGGAAAAAGGAAAAGTTAAGGGGCTTGCGTAAGGCCACGTCCCTAATAAGCCTACAGTTGTGGTTTGAACAAAAATTGGTCCAATCCAAAGACGGGACTCTTCCCCTTTGTGTTAAGCCTGAAGGGTCTGGTGTGAAAGTGCTCTGCTGAACACTAGAAATGAGGAACGTGGCCAGTCCAAGGTGACCTGTGAGGTACACACTGGCTTCAAAGACGGTCTGAATAAATAGGTCAAATGTCCAAATAATTTTACATATTGATTAAACTCTGAAATGATAGTATTTGGGGTCCGTTGGATTAAACAAAATATGTTATTAAAACTGATTTCAGTTTTTTCTTTTTAAAATGTGGCTACTTGAAACATTTAATGTGCCTACGTGCTTCTCTTTGTATTTCCAACGGACGGAGCTGTGACAATCTGTATTCCGTTCGAAGACTTTTTCCACTTTCACAAATAAATGTAGGTTTAGATCTGAGAAATTCTTTTCTCTCTTCCAAAACAAAACAAAACTAAACACCCCGTTATTAACAATAAAGAGTGAGAGACTAGTTTTACAAATTCCCCACCGTTTCTAAGGATGAAATATAATTTTGCCTTGAACATTCCTCTTTTAAAATTTTAGTGTCATTGCTTTCTGTCACCTGAGTTTTCTTCAAGTGTCCACAGTTGTTCGTTGTATTTGTTTTGCCTTGTTTGTTTGCTTGCTTGCTTTGGTTGATGAAACACCATGATGGGGGGAAGGGGTCTCTCTCGATGTCTCTTTCTTTTAGGGTCTCTTTTGTAATCCCTCCATTTAAAAACTGTGTACAATCCTATGGAACCTTCCCGAAATGCTTGCAGGCAGGACAGGAGACACCCAGCAGAGAGCTATGGCACTGCAGCAAGTGTTTAAAGTCTGCACTTCTCAATTTCTAGAGGCATGAAATTCAGAGTATTAGACTCTTCTTACCACATCCCACTGAAGCATTTCTCGGGGACTGTCATTGTGTGTGTGTGTGTGTGTGTGTGTGTGTGTGTGTGTGTGTGTAACAGCTGAAAAACAGAGTTCTGATATTAAATCACGTGACAATCCCAGGTGTTCCGGTTTTCAGTTCTCTCCCTGACGGCCCTTTACTGCAGTCAACAGAGGCTCTCAAGACTGCATCTGAACCACCATTTCAAGGTGTCTGAGAATGGCGTCTTCAAAAACCGTGGCACATTTTTCAGATCAGACATTGCACTCAGTTTAAAACAAATAAACAAACATGATCCTGAACCCTTGCTGATGCCACTGGGGAGACGCCCAGTAAAGACCGGTGGGGCCTATTTTGCTCATTTCTGAGTTGGACCGTCTAGCTTCAGAAACAGCTTCTGATTCTTAGAGAAAAAGGCACCCCCAGGATAAGGCACAGCAAAAAGAGCATTGCCCACCTGATTCCAGACCCTCTTGAATGTGGAGGATTTGGGGTTTCTTTATTCTCATGATGTACTTTTTTGTATATTGTTTATTGTTGTTGATCAGACAATTTAATCTTGTTTCCAATTCCACTACAGAATCTGAATCCGAGACCTCTTATAATCATGGATTTCCCAAGTTCCACAGTGGATTAAATGCTTCTTTCCAATAAGGAATGTGAGTGAAGCACCAAGTCTGTCCTATCACAAACCAAACCAAAATGGGACCCACCATGATGGGCCGGTTACCAAGGACCAAATTGCTAGGTGACTTTCTTAATCTATCGCTAGTAATCATCTATTTGCTAAATAGCAAAATCCCTATATAACAAATAATTAAATTCAATCTTTTCTTTTAAGGCACTACACTGGGTGTAATTTCCCTCTCCTATACATTAACCTTTTATCTCAGGGGAGGTTAAGATAATGGTTCCACTGGTACAGAAAAGACTTTCATAAACAACTTGTAGTTTGCAATGATCCTTTGGATTTTCTTCTAATTATTTCCCAAGGGGACAGTAGAGACATACTACTTTCATATATGCAGCACATTATAATCACAACCTTTGTCCCCCAGTTGCGTTTAAGGAGCATGCTGTTTTTCTTCACAAATAGTCTGGAGGATACAAAATACCATTAGAGTGACTTTTCTGTCTTGGAATTTGGCAGGATGCTTTTGAATTCCACCTAAGAAAAAGTACTGCTCATACATAGAACTACTTGCATTTATTTGAGTCCTTCAAAGTAGCCTCCTTCTTTACCTGATAAGTGTGTGTGTGTGTGTGTGTGTGTGTGTGTGTGTAGTCAAGCAATGAAGCAAAATTTACCACTACAATTCACTTGGGCATACATCCCATGAAAGAATTTATAACACTTTTATCAGGAGAATGCTGACATCTAAGAAACATGACAATACAGTGCTATAATGAATGATATTTACAGTATAGGTGTGATGAAGAACCCACCTGGGAGAGGCAGAGTTGAAAAGACACCACGATCTATAAAAATCAGGAGCAACCTTGTGTTGTACGTGAACCAGAGAAAGATGGCAACCACTACGGCTGAGTTTCTCAGTTCACCTCGTGGAAGCTCCAAGGTGTTCAGACCCATGCAAGTCGGTTCCTTTTGACTGTCCCACTCTAAGAGCCCCCATTAGAAAGTACCATGTTATTTATTTATTTTTAGGTTTATTTATTTATTTTGAGAGAGAGAGAGTGCCTGCAAGCAAGTGGGAGAGGGGCAGAGAGAAGGGGGAGAGAAAGATCCCAAGCAGGCTCCTTGCTCAGCATGGAGCCCAGAGCAGGGCTTGATATCATGAATGTGAGATCGTGACCTAAGCTGAAATCAAGAGTTGGACGCCTAACTGACTGAGCCACTCAGGTGTCCGAAAAGTACTATTTTATTTATTTATTTATTTATTTATTTATTCATGTATGTATGTATGTATGTATTTATTTATTTATTTATTTATTTTTAAGAAAGAGACAGAGAGACAAAGGATGAGCAGTGGAAGGACAGAGAGAGAGGGAGACAGAAAATGAAGCAGGCTCCAGGCTCCGAGCTATCAGCACAGAGCCCCATATGGGACTCAAACTCACAAACCATGAGATCATGACCTGAGCCAAAGTGGGACCCAGGTGCCCCCCAAAAGTACTATTTTAAATATTGGCCAGAATGGCTATAACTATGCCCTCAACGGAGAGATCAGGTAGCCCTCTTGGGACTAAGGTGATAGACATCTCTCCTTCTTTTCTGTTTACTTCTTTGTCTTCTGTCCTCATCTAATACTGAAGCAATTGGTGAGAATAGAGGTGGAGAAAGGGATTTGTTCCCCAGGTATCTGTTCTTCGCACTGTAGTACAAATAATTTTTATAATTTTTACAACAATCTAACAATGTACGGTACAAACAAATTAGAACAATTAAATTGCAAACCCTTATTTCAAAGTGTGTGTATATTAAAATTATTCAATACAAGTGTGTGCTAGTTATAACACTTTCTTAATTAACCTTGCCAAAGATTAGAATTTACAAATACATTTAAAGAATGTTTATTTATTTATTTTTTGATGGGTGGGAGGCACAGAGAGTGGGAGACCGAGAGTCCCAAGCAGGCCTGATGTCGGGCTTGAACTCACGAATGGCGAGATCATGACCTGAGCCCAAGTCAAGAGTAGGAGGCTTAACTGACTGAGTCAGCCAGGTGCCCCTGTAATACATTTTTAAGTTTGAAAGCAAAATAAAAGAAAAATGAGTTTTGAGACTATCAGAAATATCAGCTCACATTTCTTCATCTTAAGTAACTTAATTTTAGGGCTGGATTATTTCTCCCCATATAGAGGTAGCAACTATTAGGCTATCAAAAATGTAGACTTAAATAAATGCATGATAACCTCAACGTTACCGTCATCATATCTCTAAATAGCGTTGTCTGAAGAGTAAAGCAATGATCATACGTGGATGGCATGGGAAACGAAGCCAGATTTTTGCTGTTTCGGTTCCTCATGCTGGGACCTCCTTGCATGGCATGTAACATCTCTGTGCCTCAGTGCCTTCATTTGTTTAATGGGGACCATAACATTATGTACCCCAGAGGGTCGTATGAAGATTAAGTGTTTCAATACATATTAGAAGCTCAGGGCAGAATGTGTTAGATGTGCTCAGAATATATTAGCAGTGGTTATTTGTGAACCTGGTTGGAGACTTAAACTTGGTGGCAACTCCTCTGACAAATTTGGACACTAACACGTCTGCAGTGTCACAGACTCTCTTGTTTCCACAGAAAAGTGCTCACCATGGACCTATCCGTGGATATGCCAAGTAGGCGATAGAGGCAAATATTTAGGAAAACTTAAAAACTTCGGGAGTGTGAGTTACCCTGTAACATAGTATTCTTAATCAATTAAATACGGGCCCATACAGATTATTGGACCAGATACCTAAAGAATACCGGTGTTCCAGAAAATTCAGAAAAGTAGTATTTTATTTCCGAAAACGCTTTTTACTTGGTCTGTCTCTCACACGACTGAAACAAATTTTGCTCAAGAGATATGGTAATAATAAACGGAAGACAAAAACTTTCATTGATTGATTTAGACAACAAATAAAAATCTGAAGGTAATTAAAGTAAAATTGTAAAAGCTCTCCATTCTATGATATAAGAAAGAGTCTCTAAATCCCAGTTTAATATTTCCTGTCATGTAGAATATCCAGCTGCAATAAAAAGATGAAATTTTCCAGTCTCTGCTTTTGTGTATAGATTTGGTACTCTTTTCTGCACCTTAAATGTTGTCAATTAAGTCACTAGTCAATTAAGTCACTATCCCCAGAGCCAAGGCATTTTGCTTTAAATTCAACAGAGCTTAAGGTTTAAAATAATGAACTGCATATGTAATGATTAAATATAAAATCGCCATTTATCATATTTTATTAACAAAGATGGCTCGGAAATGAGTTCATACGAAAGAAATTTTTCATTACCAGCAAAAATTATTTGCTAAATGAGACAGATTCCCATGCTCCGTCTACAGGAGGGAAATTTTCATTGTAAATGATTGGGCGTTTTATAGATTAATACTGTTTACAAGCAACAATACTTTAAATTCTTCAGGATCGGGGACGGTGGGCAAAAAATATTTAGATAGAATTGGCCTTGTACGCCTGTCATGGGAGAGGAGGAATGAACTTCAGAGCAAAAAATACAGAAAATACAAAAAATACAAACATTTTTGATGCTGCTGAAAATAATAGTCCTGGCTGTTCCATGATGAGGTAGCTGGCCCCCTTCCTTCCCCGGCTTCAGGGCACCTTACGTGGGATGAAAGAAGGAAAGTTCCCTTTTTGGCTTTCCTCTTCCACACCCAGCTCCTCTGCCATATTGTCTGCCTTCTGTACTGCCTCATCGCCACTACTCTGTCTTGTTGTGCAAGACTCCTCTCCTACTGACCAAATGTAATCTCTGTGAGTGCTAAATGTTCCTTAAACTGTACTAAAAACAAACCAAAAATGCTTATCGAGATCTCTTTCGCATTTTACTTCTTCACAACCCAGCTCTATCTTTGGCTGTATTTTGTCCGCACTCTCGAGTGTGGTGAATTAAGTTTTCTGGAATGATCTCTCCAGGTTTCCCCCGTCTGAGTTTTTACCCCCTCCCTTTGTTTCCAGCTTTTTACTACTCTTGTTTAGGATATTTTTTTATTGAATCTTGACTTGTTTTGCAGCAAACTAAGTCGTACTGTCCTTACCATTTTTCTGTTTATTTCACCTCTTTCCTTACCTCCTTTGGCGGCTCCACCAACCGTCATCAGAAGCATTTAATCTCTTGGTCAGAACTCTCTTGTCAACACCATCCCTTGACCCTGACTGGAGGGGTCCCTGCCCTGTGCTCTGCATTTTAGAGAGCCTCTCATTGGCCCTCTTCTGGAAATACCCTTCCCCAGGGGCTGAGGAATCTGTGGGGGAGAAGGCAACGTGGCCAATTGAAATCCAAGCCCCCTTTTAGAACTCTTAAAGTCACATTTAGGTACCCAGAACCCTCGAATTCCCTGCCCAAGCCCATGTCCTGGGCCTCCACAGATCTCTTCACGGAGACCATGCTCCCAAGTGCAGATACAACCTCCCAAGTGGCCACAGTTTGCCGGAATGTAGAGCGTTTGCACTCAGACATCCCCAGGCAAGTGCGGATCCCTTGTATATGGGATGAAGTCAGAGCGAAAAGAGAAGCGATGCAGGGCTTCTCCCCCAGGGAAAGTTCTCATTGAAGAACTCAAGAGAGCACAAACATTCTGTATTTGACGTGGCTTTCTAGGTTACAAAGGGCCACGTGTCCAAATAGGAGCCTAGAACACATTTTATTTAGCAATTTCTTACCTTGATTTAGATCTTTCGACTATTTAGTCTTATGGTGTCTGGTCTTCCTATCCTACAAAGTCTGCCTTATGGTCTTAGTTTCTGTTTTATTTCATAGAGCCCCTTTAAAATATATTTTTGGGGGGAAAATGAAAAAGAAATATTTTTGTCCCTTTCTCTGCTGCCTCACAATAATCCGAAATGCCATTCTTCTGCTTACTTTTACCCCTTGTTGCAATGCTCTGTTTCCATCTGCCTCATTCCGGAAATAGTTTCTGATAGATCAGTTTCTGATTCAGCTGGCCAGGGCTGCAGAACTGACTAAGCTATTCCATAGAAGCCTTAAAGCCCAGCTTTGGACAACCAGCAACACCTTTCTATCAACTCCTTCAGGGCTTCTGATGACAGCCAGGTGTACCTCCTTCTTTTGTTTCACGGAAAAACTACACAAAATTGTTGGCAGTCAGAATGTGAAAATAAATGGCAGTATTATTGTACTTCCTGACTTAGGAATGCCAACACTCTTGATAGGAGTAACAACTATTATAACTTAAGATGCAGAGATCAAATGCCCCAGGAATTGCACAAACAATTTGCGTTGGCTTTTTAAAAAGTTTACCCTTCTCTAACAATTGGATTGCTCAGTTCATATTTCAACCAGTTGGCCGTGATCCTTGGGTCGTTAGTATCAGGTACATAGTATTTTACTACCATATTTTACATACTTTACAGCCATTTAATTTTTAAAGCAAATGTCAATTGTCTTTACCCTGGCTTCCTTGTGTGAGATTATCATAAAATCCCAATAGATGTGGCCAGTTTTGCTCTCATATTTTTCCCCCTAAATCTGACATGTAATTGGAGATTTAAATCTCTGTAAGTCTACTGTTTCGGTTTTATTTCTAACTCTAGGACCACATCTCCAGGAGCTGTGGTTCCAAGGGCACTGGGATAACACAGGATTGACTCATAGAATCTTGGGGGGTTTGACTGATGTTATAGTGTCCCCAGCACCGTAAGTGCAGCTTACATGAGTGGGAAGCTGGAGATCTAGGCTTGTATAATGAAACTCCTCCTCCTCGTCAAGCACTTCACAGACCACTTCTAGTCTGATTGCCTTCATAGGCAGGAGAAGAATCCCTTGCCACTTCTACTGTACCCCGATTGCACATGCTTGCTTAGAAGTCTCTTCCTAGCTTCTCCTTTGAACTATTAACATCTCATGGCCTTTAGCTCAATGGTGTCTTGTGGGGCCTTCCCCATGTCTCACATCCTCTGATCAGTTGAATAAGTGAGAACCTTCCACAGCCACTGGAAAAAAGGTAATTCGTCCTACACTTGATCTTAGCCAAAAGGCCGAGAAGCGATTAAAAAGGTAATTCGTCCTAAAACAGAGGGTTGTCATCGGTTGAGCTGGACAACAGTAAGAAGTAATAGTAACTGAGCTGATTCATTCGTTTATTTATTTATTTTGTTTAGCTCTTGGCTCAGGCCATTCCAATGAGGATCCCCAACATAGTTCCTTTGATTTTTTTTTTTTTTTCTAATTTAGGTACAACTCAGGGCACCTGGGCTACTCAGTCCGATGAGCATCTGACTCTTGATTTTGACCTAGGTCATGATCCTGGAGTCGTGGTATCGAGTCCTGCATTGGGCTCAGTGTTGAGTGCTGAGCATGGAAACTGCTTAAGACTCTCTCTCTCTCTCTCTCTCTCTCTCTCTCTCTCTCTCTCCCCCCTCTCTCCTTCTCCCCTGCTCATGCACTCTCTCTTTCTCTCTAAAAACCAAAAAGAAAAAAAAAATAGGTGTGGGGAATAAGTTTAAGGAGTCTCAAAGCTTGCACCAATGGATTAACAGAGTTTAGGGTGGAAAGCCACCACGGGAGGAAAGCGCTCAGCATAGAACAAAGCTTAGTGCAGAAAGCTGCTTCCACAGGATGAAAAGCGTCAGAGAACAGGTAGGGGGGGAAAGCCACCGCAACAGGGCGAAAATGCCCAGAATTTATCATTAAGTAAAACAAAGCATAGAGCAGAAAGCTGCTGCAGGGCGAAAGTGCCCAGAGCTAATTAGCGAAAAAATGCCTTGTTAACCCTGTGGTATCAGGGTTAACCTGATCATGGTCTACCTGTCTTAGCCCCTAGAAAAATTAAGATAGGGGCGCCTGGGTGGCTCAGTCGGTTAAGCGTCCGACTTCGGCTCAGTTCATGATCTCACAGTTCGTGAGTTCAAGCCCCGCGTCGGGCTCTGTGCTGACAGCTCAGAGTCTGGAGACTGCTTCACATTCTGTGTCTCCCTCTCTCTCTGCCCCGTCCCTGCTCATGCTGTGTCTCTGTCTCAAAAATAAATAAACATTAAAAAAAATTGAGCTAAACAGACACGGTGCCTGGTGCCTGCAGTAAATGGCCATCTGCTCGGTGCCGGGACTTTGATTTGTATCGACCCTAACCCCTAATACCACATACCTTCGAAACCCCCCTTTGCTCACACACGAGTTAACGATCACTGTCTTATTGTCTCCTTCTGCACGTCCATCACATATGTCAGCCTTCTGATCCTAACAAATATGGAGCAAGGACCTTTACTGAGGGCTCTTGTCTCCTCCCGGACATTAGCCTCTCTCATAGTCAATGCTGCGCCTGCTCTCTTGCTGGACAAGAGAGAACTCCAGACTCAAAGTTGGCAACATTTATGTATCATTCACATACCATAAAATTCATTTTTTAAGGGTGTACACTCCAGTGATTTTTTTTTCAAGTTGTGTTAATTCTAAAACATTTTTGTGATTCCCAAAATAAACTCCATAACACATTAGTAGTGCCTCATTCCCTTCTTCCCTCAGCTCTTCGCAATGACTAAATCTGTATTCAGTATCTATGGATTTGCTTATTCCAGACACTTCATATAAATGGAATCATGCAATATATGGTCTTTTGTATCTGGCTTCTTTCATTTAGCATAACGTTTTCAAAGTTCATTCACGTTGTAGCATAAATCAGTACTTCGTGTTTTTTTTTTTTTTTTAATTGCTGAATAATATTGGATTATGTGGTCATACCACATTTGGTTAGCCACTTGTTGGTTGGACATCTGGGGTTGCTTGGTTGTGTCCAACTTTTGGATTTTATACATAATGCTGTTTCTTGACGATTCATGAATTTATGTGGATATATGTTTTCGATTCTTTTGGGTACACACCTGGGAAGTTGAAATTGTTGGATGATATGGTAAATCTATATTTGAGCACCGGAGGAACTGCCTGACTGTTTTCCAAAGTGGGTGCACCATTTTACATTCCCACAGCCTCATTGACATTTGTTATTGTCTTCTTGTTTTTTTTAAATATAGCCATCCTAGTAAGTGTGAGGTGGCATCTCATTATTATTTTGGTTTGCATTTCCGTAATGAGTAATGATGTTGGACATCTCTTCATGTGCTTACTGGACATCAGTAAATCTTTGAGAAAATGTGTATTCAGATTCATTGCCCCTTTTTGTTTCGTTATTATTTTGTTTGTTATTATGTTTTTATTTTAATTCCAGTATGGTTAACATACACGGTTGCATTAATTTCAAGTGATTCCACAATTCTATACATTAGTCAGTGCTCATCATGATAAGCACTTTAATCTCCTTCAGCTCTCTCACTCATCCCCCCCCCCCCGCCCCACCCCACTTCTCCTTTGGTAACCGTAGTAGTTAAGAGTTTGTTTTGTTTGTTTTTTTTGGTTTGTCTCTTTTTTTCCATTTGTTTATTTATTTTCCTTCTTAAATTCCACATATGAGTGAAATCATTTGGTTTGTCTTTCTCTGACTGACTTATTTCACTTCTCATTATACCCTCTAGATCCATCTATGTTGTTGCAAATGGCAAGATCTCATTCTTTTTTATGACTGAGCAATATTCCAGTGTGTGTATGTGTGTGATAAAACTTGAAGTACCAATTCAATATCTTGTTACACGTCTATTCATATTTTTAACTTTTTATTGAGTCAGTTTCTGCAGTTTATATATTTCTAGGGATCTGTCCATTTCAAGTAGAGTTTCTAATTTGTTGGCAAGTAAGGGTTCATAGTATTCCCTTAGAATCCTTTTTTCCTCATAAAGTCTGTAATGATGTTTCCCTCTTCCATTCCTGATTTTTGTAATTTGAGTTTTCTCTCTTTTTAACTTGGTCAGTCTAGCTAAAAGTTTGTCAATTTTGTTGATATTTTCAAAGAACCAACTTTTGATTTCATTGATTCTATCATCCTTTTTTTCCTTCCTTCCTTCCTTCCTTCCTTCCTTCCTTCCTTCCTTCCTATTTATTTTTTAGAGAAACAGAGAATGTGCGTGAGCTGGAGAAGGGGCTGAAAGAGAGAGAGAGAGAGAGAGAGAGAGAGAGAGAGAGAGAGAGAATAGTAAGCAGGCTCCACGCTCAGTGCAGAGCCCAACCTGGGGCTCGATCCCATGACCCTGGGATCATGACCTGAGCCAAAACCAAGAGTTGGACACTCAACCGACTGAGCCACCCAGGTGCCCCATCTTCTACTCTCTATTTAAACTCCACTCTGTCATTTCCTTCCTTCTGCTAGCTTTGGGTTTACTTTGCTCTTCTCTTACTATTTCCTTCAGAAGTAAGGTTAGATTATTGATTTGAGATCTTTTAAAAAAAATGTGTGTGTTTACTGCTATAAATCTCACTGTGAGCCCTGCTTCCTCTGCATTCCATAAGCTTTGGTGTGTTGTGTTTTTGTTTTCATTGGTCTTTATGTACTTGCTAATTTCCCTTAAGATTTTTTCTTTGACCTTTTAGTTTTGTAAGAGTGAGTTTTTAATATCCGCATATTTGTGAATTCCAGTTTTCATCATGTTATTGACTTTTGGCTTGATTCCACTGTGGTCAGAGAAGATACTTCATGTGATTTCAATCTTTTAAAACTTATCGAGACTTATCTGGTATCCTAATGTACAGTCTATACTGAAGAATGTTTCATGTGCACTTGTGAAGAATATACATTCTGCTGTTGTTGGGTGGAGTATTCCATAGATGTCGGTGAGTTCTAGTTGGCCTATAGCATTTTTCAAGTTTTCTGTTTCCTTATTGATCATTGGTACAGTATTTTTATTCATTATTCAGAGTGGGACATTTGACTATAACCTGTCTGGTGTGGCTCTCTTTGCAGTTATTAGTTTTGGAAGCTGTCGAGCTTTTCGGATGTAAAACCTAATGTTTTTCCTCAATTTTGGGAAGTCCTATTTCTTCAAATTTTCTTTCTGCCCATTTCTCCTTTCCCCCTTCTTCGGGGACTCATATTACATGTATGTTGGGACGTTTGATAGCGTTTCACAGGTCTCTGAAGCTCTGTTTATTTTTCTTCAATCTTTTTCTTTTCTGTTCCTCAAACTGGATAATCTCAACTGACTTAGCTTCAAGTTTGTTTATTACTTCTTCTGCCTGCTGAAATCTGCTATTGAAATCCTCTCGTGAAATTTTAATTTTAGTTATTGCACTTTTCAACCGCAGAATTTCTAGTTGATTCTTTTTTATAACTTTTCTCTGTTTATTGATGCTCTCTGCGGGGTGATTTAAAGACTTCTCCTATGGCTTATGTCCAGGCTTCCTCATGGACAGTTTTTATTAATTGACTTTTTTTCCCTGTGTATGAGCCATACCTTCCTGTTTCTTTGCTAGTCCCATGGTTCTTTGTTGAAATTGGATATTTTAAATAATGTATCGTGGAAACTCTGGCAATCCCCTCTTCCCCAGGGTTTGTTGTTTTGACCGTTTGTTGGGGTTGTTTATTTTCGTAATGGGTTTTCTAAACCAATTCTGTAAAGTCTGTCTTCTTTGTATGGCCCCTGACATCTCTGATTGGTTAGCATATTGGTCAACTAATGATTAGAAAGAGATATACTTTACAAATAAAACCAGTAATTCTTACCAGTATTTACTAGAAGTTCTGTGTGTGTTGAGGCATGCCTCCAACACTCAGCCAGGCAATTTCCCATTCTGTCTGGTTTTCACTTTCTGCTTGTGCAGGACCTCAAGGTCACCCCAAGGTGAGTGCCTAGAGCCTTCTCTGGTCTTTTCTGAGGCATGTGCACAACCAATCCCAGGCGTGCAAATAGCCCTATCCGAGCATGTGGCTTTCTAGATGCCCAGGAATAGGTCATGGCTTTTCAAAGCTCCCTATGGACATCTCATGCCCCTACTTTTCCTATCAATCATTTCGGTCAGGTTTTGTTTGTTCCAACTATCTTCTGTTTCAGGTAGCCGCAATATTCAATTGCTTCTGATTATTTTCAACAAATGTCTATGGGAAAAGGGCTTTTTTGTATGGGGTGAGCGCCAAGGAAGGCCAAATAAAGGGAGTCTTGCAAATGGGATATTGCAGGAAAATGCCACACAGGTCAGATAATGTTAATTCTCTGGGAACGGGTCTTGAAGGAGCTCTACCAGCTCCATTCTGCCTCCAAGCTGCCAGGTTGCTGATCTTCACCGTGATTTGTGGCTGTTCGTTTTCAAGGTTCCTGCAAAGCCTGAGAGGAGAATGAGGATAGGAGAGGTGGAAACTCCCCAAAACTCACTATTCTTACCGAGACTTCGCTCTTGTACTTGCATAAGTGCTCCCCGGATTGCGACAAGCTCTGGTTAATTTGCGGAGCTCAGAAAAAGTTGATTCTGACCATCTTTGCCACTGCTGTCATCACTTTTATGGAGGAGAGAATTTTTGGAGGTCTTTACTCCACCATTTCCGTTGACGCCCTCAGCGCCTTTGATTCCAACAGAAACAACACCCAATCTCGTCTCTCCTAGCAAATGTATAAGAAAAGTCCTCTTTTTAATTAATTATAGTACCTCTTTGAAAAGTCTCCTGCATTTAAACCTCTTTCTTCCTTCGCTGGTTTATTTTCTGTGTCATTTGAAGCCAGGGACACAAAAACACCACCACCATATACCTTGGCTTTCTCCTGTTCTTTTTCTCCGTAGTACCCATTCACCTCTGGCCCCAATTTTGCAACTGTCTCTCCCGAGCCCCTGCCCTTCAAGGCTGCTGTCTGTGCTGCTGGCTGGAGTTCGCCGTGCCAAGGCAGGAAATACTTCCAGATTGTGTATCTCTAAAATCCTGCTGGTCTCCAGCTGCTCCTGCCGTTTATACTTTATTTCATTCTCCCTCCTCCACGTTCATCTTAGTTGTTTCTCCAGGGCAAAGGCTTTCACCCTGGAGTCTACAGAGCTTGACGTGGGGACGGGGGAGGTTGGGAAAGGCCACCGAGGTGAAGCTCCAAGCCTCAGTCACTCTGATCAGATCCGCTCAGCTTTTATCTGTTTTATTTGCTGAAATCTCCCTGTAAGCCTTCCTTTAAACAGAGTGCTCCCTGGTATTTAAAAAAAAAAAGTTTGAAAATTAGTTCTCTAAGGAAAACAATGTCATTGTGGCCACAGATGCAACCGATAGAATACAGAGCCCAATAACATTAAAGGACAACTCATTATTAAAGAATCCCTGTCTCATAGGACAAACTTGAAACTGCTGGATTCTCTAGAATTCCATAATGAAAGGGAAGCCTTTTGTTTTATACATGAGAAAACTAAAACCCGGAGGAGGTGAGTGACTTATCCCAAGGTCAAATAATGGTGCAGCCCTAGCCAAAAGCCAAGGCCACGGTGTGTTGGCATGGGTGGGTCGTTCTCAGTGTCCTTCGGGCAGAGCAGTCTCTCAGCCTTTGTGGCTCCTAGCACGTGAATGCATGATTCTCCTTCGCCCAGCCTCAGGCTCGTTATAGGTATTCTCCTCTCTCCTTCACTCTCCACTTGCCTGCCTTTGGTGAGCCTCTTGTGTGCTTCAGAAGATGTCCACGAAGCCTCTTAGAAGTACTTATTTTCATCAGCCCTGTCTGGTCTGACCATTCCAATGTCTCTTCATTCAGATCCCTAAGGTCAAACACTTGTTTAGTTCAGCCCAGCAGATGGATTAGCCACCCTCCAATGTTCCTAGTCATTATCCACCTCTGGACCAAGAGGTTTGGGATACCTGGAGCTATCATGACCACACAGACCTGCCTCCTCCCTGGGTCTTGAAAAAATTCAGAGTGGTGAGTAAGCCAGATATTGAGAACAAGGCATATCGTCTCGAGCAATCGTCTTTAGTGTGGTTTTAGAAACCAATAAATATGGGATCCAGAGTTCTATACGTCTACTGATGAGCAACTGGTACAATTGGTCTGTTGATGAATATCGTACTGCATTAGTCAAGGCTCTCCAGAGAAATAGAACTCACGCACACACACACCTCATGTGAAGAGATCTATCATAAGGAATTGGATCGCATGTTTATGGAGACTGGCAAGTCAAAATATGCAGTGTTGGCCAGTATGCTTGAGACCCAGGAGAGTTGATGGTAAAGTTCCAGTCCAAGAGCCAGGAACCTGGAGACCCAGGAAAGCCAATGGTGCAGATGAGATCTGAAGCCACCCTCCTGGAGACTGTGTCTTACTTGTGAAAGCTGGTCTTTGTGTTCTACGCAGGCCTTCAACAGATTGGATGAGGCCCATCCACATTATGGAGAGCAATCTGCTTACTCAGAGTTCAGTGACTGAAATGTTAATCTCACCTCAAACACCCTCCAAGTTGGCACATAAAACTCACCGTCACGTACGCTTTCTGGGATCTCATCCAAAACAGCTCAGGTACCACAGAGTGAACAGGATTCAATAGTCTTTTTCAGGGACTCATTCCAATTCAGTTTTTCATTAGCCCCGACCATTCCTGCTTTTCCTTAAATAAATTTTATGAACTTCCATACGTATAGAACTGTCACAGAGAGCAAAGAGACTGATATGAGAAGAGTAGAGCATTAAACAGAGCAAAGGGGCTGTGCTATCTTGATAGAATCTCCCTGACGGAAGGCTCCCTGGGGTTTCTGTCAGCCCACCAGTTTGACCAGTGGATAAGTGATTGTTTCAGAATGACCCAGTATATTCTGTAGGATTGGAAATTCCTCGATTGCTGACTAACTTTTACATCAAGAAACACAATAATAAACAGACTTCCAACTGCTGTGGTCACATGGTGAGATTCATCACTAAAGAATGCCTCTTTTTGCTCTCTCTCTCGACTTCCTCTTGAAAAGCCAGACATCCTGTTTATCATCCAGGATATGTCAGCTATATAAACAATGCCACGGGGCGCCTGGGTGGCTCAGTCGGTTGAGCGTCCGACTTCGGATCAGGTCACGATCTCGCGGTTCGTGAGTTCGAGCCCCGCGTCAGGCTCTGGGCTGATGCGTCAGAGCCTGGAGCCTGCCTCCGATTCTGTGTCTCCCTCTCTCTCTGCCCCTCCCCCGTTCATGCTCTGTCTCTCTCTGTCTCAAAAATAAATAAACATTAAAAAAAAAAAAAAAAAAAAAAAAAAAAACAATGCCACAAGACCTAATTCATAGAAATGTGGTAGAGGCAAACTAATTCATGATCAATAAATCTTTTAAAGTATGTGTAGTCTATGCTTTTTTTTAATTTTAGAGAAAGAGAGAGGGCAAACGGGGGAGGGACAGAGGGAGAGAGAGAGAGAAAAATCTTAAGCAGGCTTCACGCTCAGTGGGGAAATCAAGAGTTGGACGCTCAACCAACCAAGCCACCTAGGTGCCCCAGGACACATCCATCCTTGCTGCCATAACCACAGGTATCAAACCAGTAATGTTTAGGGATATTGCCCCTCCCACTTCTACAGGTCACATGAGGATCAGTTTCTTTTTTTTTTTTTTTAATTTTTTTTTTTTAACGTTTATTCATTTTTGAGACAGAGAGAGACAGAGCATGAATGGGGGAGGGTCAGAGAGAGAGGGAGACACAGAATCTAAAACAGGCTCCAGGCTCTGAGCTGTCAGCACAGAGCCCGACGCGGGGCTCGAACTCACGGACCGCGAGATCATGACCTGAGCCGAAGTCAGACGCTTAACCCACTGAGCCACCCAGGCGCCCCGAGGATCAGTTTCTTTTCAGAGATGTAAATGACTTATTAAATGTAAATAACGTAAATAATTTATTTGCCACTCTTCTTTAAAAATGACACAACTCTCAAGATAGCACTTGCACCTTAGGACTTCCAGACAGAGAGCTATGTTTTTTGGTATTTCACGGTGCTGAAGGGCATGAGTATACTTTCAATTATATGAAGGAGAGTACAATATGGAATTCATTTTTGATGTTATATCTTTTCCAATGACTAATAACTACTGACATAGGGCCAGTACACTATCCAACGGTGTTAGGCAATGTACCGGAGAAAAAATGAAAAATGGAAGTCTGCTAAAACAGTTATTCTGTTGGTACAATAGAGCAGCGTGGGTTCAACTTAAGCAGGTGAATGTGATAAAACCACAGAGATAACAATGCCTTCAGTGCCATAGCCCGATAGAGACAAACAGCAGATTGCCTGTGTACAACATCATTTTCCAGCTTAGTTTTTGACAGTCCTTTTAAGTTGGACCCTAACTGGAACATTTCTAATAGTGCCTCAAAAATTGCTTTTATGTCATGCTCATGTATGGTAGGATGAGGAAGCATTTTAGGAAATAAATTACAAGCAGGGTACAAAATCTGTACCTCAAAGAAGTTAGAATCGCATTAAGTCCGGTAGAACTTCCATTTTTTTTTTTTTTTTTTTTTTTTTTTTTTGGTATTCTTTCAGGTTGTTGGATTCTGCAGTGTTAGCTAAGCTGTGTTTTAGAAGTTTGAGGCTGTTGGTCGATATGGCTTCAGGCTACCAGGAATATTGTTAGTAGGTGTTATCCCCCAGTCCCCAATTTCACCATAGCTGTTGAGCACAAAGCAGTAAGTGTTTGGTTCAGTTCAGTAATTGCTGTGGAGCTTGTACGGTGAGACCTTGGGTAGATGTACACCGAGGGAAGTCAGTCTTGTGCCTCATCCATAAGGAATGTCCAGTCTGGTGTCCGAGAAACGCCCTATGTGACTGTTGACCTGGTAGATATAAGCACAGATGCCTGATAGACGTGAGCAGAGAAGGGGACCTAAACCAGCCTAGATTCAAATAATGAAAGACCTAGACAAGCATTGAATTCTGAGTTTGCGTTTCATAATTCAGCCTGTTGTGATCCAGAAGTTCCCACATCCAGTGCTTGGGGCAGGCGGGTTTCTCAAGCCCCCTGCCCTGCCCTGGGCACTTCCCTGAGAAGCACCTCCCACCCCCCCCCCCCCCACCCCCAAACTCAGAATTCAAAACATCACACGGCCTTCCCTTATTTGAATCTAGGCTGGTTTAGGTCCCCTTCCCCGCTCCGAAATGTTTACTGGAGAATTCAAATAAACTGCTCAGCCCGGGTACAACAACTCAATAAAAAATGGGCTAGAAAACCTTTGCCTCCAGTATCACCTTCCTGCCATCCATCCTCCAGCCCCTCTGAGAGGCAAGTGTGATGTTCCCTTCCCGGATTAAAGCCCTGGGGGGTGGGCAGGAGCCGAGCAGGGTGTCTCTCCCACAGCTGGCCTGGTAAGGTCTGCAGTTCCCTTCCTTCTGGGTCCTCCCCTTCTCCGGCTCTTTTACTAGCCCAGCTCCCATTCCACTGATTTGCGATTCCTCCCTCCTAGAACGTTCCCTTGCTCTTGGTGATAATCCTAATCACCTTTTAAGACCCAGTTCAGGAGTCTTCGCCTTTGGGAAGCCTTCGTCGGCCTTCCCGCAAAGGGATCTCTACCTCCTCTGTGCCACCGCCGTGGCCCATTCGCATCGCTTCGTTGTAGTAGCAACAAGGGTAGTGTCTTGAAATCGTCTATGTGTCCAGCTCCACACCAGGCCTCTAAGCACCTTGACAGTGCAGGAAAGTACCATATTCAGTTTTTTTTAATTTTATTTTTATTTTGTTCATTTTATCCTGGCCTACAGAAAGTCCCCCCAAAGTAGCTTGTGATGAATTCCTCTGCTCCGTCATGGCAATTAATTCGGTGTTTTGCAACTATTTATTTACAAGGGCCACTCCGCTTCCAGTTTAAGTATCTTGAGGGCAGGGACCGTGCCTCAAATATACTGTTGACCCTTGAACAACATGGGTTTGAACTGCACGGGTCCACTTATACACAGATGCTTTCTGATAAATACGATACAGTATTGTACATGTGTTTCTCTTCCTTATCGTTTTCTTAATCACATTTTCTTTTCTCTAGCTTACCTTATTGTAAGAATACAGCCTATAGTACATATACCATACAAATATATGTATGTTAAGATAACCATGTTATCATTAAGGCTTCTGGTCAACCATAGGCTATGAGTAGTTACATTTGGGGGGAGTCCAAAGTTCTACTGGGAGTTTTGGCTGTGTTGGGGGGGCATCGGCACCCTTAACTCCTGTGTCGTTCAAGGGTTGACCATATTTGTCTATCTAGCATATAAGAGGAATGACTAAGCAAATCGATGAATTAATTTGGGAAATTACCAATAATAATAGTCTACATCTGTGATGCCTAGTAAATCCTCTTAATGAGAAGACTTACAGCATGCATACTGCACTACCTGTGAAAGGTATGTCAGGGATGCTATGTGGCAGACGTTACCAAGCAAGGTGATCTTGCAAGGATAAAAATAACCCTGTGTTTTCCCCTCCCGTAGAACATTAACTAACGATGATCTGGAAAAGATGTGGAAGTCACCAAGCAGCAAATGAATTCAAGTGGACTTCGGGGCACACGGTCTCTCGCAGAATGACTTCCATGCGGCCGTGCCATTGCTCACAGGCTTTGGGAGAGATCTGAGTCCTGGGGCATCAGCCCATTTTGCTGCTTGGGGTAATCTAACGAGGAGGCTTGTAAAACTCTGAGTGCCCCTGACTTGAGAGAGCTTCCAGAGCATGAGCCAAGAGCCTTCCTTCCGCTCGCCAAGACGCAGCCTCAGAACATTAAAGGGCACCTGCAAAACTCCAAGGCTCCTGTTCTCATCTGGCTCCCAGCCAAGGAGTGTGTTGTTTCTCACAACGAGATGTCAAGCAGCAAACACTCTAAGCACGAACTGCTCTCCTTCCAGTTCCTTTTCATTAGCGTCCCTATTCCAGTAGTTTACTAAACCCATCTAGACCCCCAAGTCATTTGCAATTTGTCACATGCTCCTGTGTCCACGTCGTGCGTTGCCCATTCTCGAGTCCATCACTACAATAAGTCCCTTGCACACCCTCACCAATTCCCTGGCCAACGGGACAGTCAACGAAGGTGCCCAGGCCAGATCGGCCCACTGTTTTTATAAATCACATTTTACTGGAACACGGTCACACCTATGAAGTTGGCGCATTGTAGTTGGCTACTTTTGCACTGAAGCGGGGAGCTGAATAGTTGTGACAGGGACTGTATAGCCCACAAAGCAAGTTTAAAATATACACCGCCTGACCCTCTACAAGCAAGGTTTTCTAATCTCCACCCATCGCTGCCTATCGTATCCACTTGGAACAACTCAAGTTCTGCACGTGCTGCTTCCGGCCTCGGAGCAATAGAATGGGCTGAGCAAAAGCTCAAGCCGAAGCTGAACACGCTTGCTGTAAATTGAAGGCTGTATTTTTCCAGTAATTCTTCAGCACGGCTCAAAACTTCACCTTAATTCCCTAGTCAATGAATGATTCCACTCTCTGAGATTACAATTTTCCATCTCTTTTCTCAAAACTCCGATTACCCTTTTCCTCTGTGCACTCTGAGATGATTGATTTACTTCTCATTTCGCTCAGAAAATAATAATATCAAGAAAAGAAATACCCTGCTTACCTTTCATCAAATCTACCAACCTATTGACAGCTCGCCCCATCTTCTCTGTGTGCCCTCTTACAAGGCTTGAACCGCCTCTACCCCTATAAGAGGCCAACCACTTGGTGAGTGTTTGGATCTCATGTCCTCAAGGACTTTGATCCTCTAATTATTTCCTCCTTCTTCTGTTTCATCAATTTACTTTTCTCTATTAGACCATGACTGTCAATACACATACTATAGTTCCCATAAAAATAAAAATGCTCTTCCAAGAATGCTCACTGCCTTTAGCCTCAGCCTTACTTTCCCGTTGCCTTGTCGTCATCCAGCTAGAAAGAATTGTCTCTGCGGACCATCTCCACATTCTCACCTCGAACTTTCTCTGCAACACACTCCACTCAGACTGTTCCCGTGCCTCCAGACTGAAAACATAATTGTCAAGGCCACAAAGTCATTACACTCACCCTCTCAGGAGCATAGGATGTAGGGATCACTCTTTCCCTCCTGAGGCCCTTTCTTCTTTCGGTTTTCACAGCACCATACCCTCCTGGCGCTCTACCTGCTTCTCTGTGCCTCCTCAGCCTTTATTGCTGGCCTCCCTTATCCTCGGTTGCTAAATTGTGAAGGTCTCAGAGCTCCGTGCCCAATCCTTAGAACTTTTCTTTCTTATCTATGCTCATTTCCTAGAGAGTCTTGCCCTGTCCCATGGATTTAAATACCATCCGTATCCTGAGGCTTACCACAGTCATATCTCCAGCCCAGACCACTTCTCTAAACTCTGTGTTGACTTCTCTACAGGCATCTCAAACTTAACAGGGCCATAATGAAGAGACTTCCGAAACATGCTTCTCCAGTGTTCTGTTTCCATAACTTATAACTCCATTCTTCCAGGTATAAGCCTATAAATATCTGTATCCCACTATTCATCTCTCCCTTCACATTCGGTCCATCAGCAAATCTTATCAGCTCTTCCTTTGAAATGTACCCAAGTGTGACATCTTCTTGTCACTTCTGTCACTATGTCTTGTTCTAAGTCTCAGCCATCATCTCCTGCTCGGTCTTCTTTGCTTCTTTGCTTCTGCTCTTGCCCATGATCTCCCCTTCCCCCCGCAGTGATTCCACAACAATCAGAAAGGTTTTATTTTAAATACAAACCTGCTATGTCGTTGCTATGCTGTCAACTTTCCAGTGGTTTCCCATTATTCTGAGATGAGAATTCAAGTCCTTCCCGTAATCCGGAATGCCACCCATGATTTGACTTTGGTCAGGCTCTCTGACCTCCTCTTGACTCACTTACTCCATCTTAAGCTTCGTCAACCTTTCTACTATTCCTTTTTTGTCAAAGCCTCTCCTCTCTCAAGTCTTGTGCATTTCCTCTTCCCCTGGGATGCCTCCCACCCCACCCCACCCAGGCCTTCTTCATGCGGCTCGCCACCAACCTTTGTCAGCATGACTCTGTGTTCAGATGTCACTGCCTCAGAGAAATCTTCCCTGACCACCAGGGAAGTCTTCCTTCTCCCAGGTCATCCTCCACCCACCGATTCTGCTTTTCTTTTCTCCAAAAGCTGTTGTCACTGTGCCCATGGCAACATGTTTAGCTTGTATTGCCTGGATTCTCCCCTAGAACATAAACCCTTTGAGGTCAGTGACTTTGTCTAATCACCTCTGCATCCTGGGGTCTAAAATAGTGCCTAACACATAGTAGGTTTACAGTAACTGTTTTTTTGTTTGTTCTGTTTGTTTTTTAATGTTTATTTGAGAGAGAGAGAGAGAGAGAGAGAGAGAGAGATCACGAGCAAGGGAGGGGCAGAGAGGGAGGAGAGAAAGAATCCCGAGCAGGCTCCATGCTGGTAGCGCAGAGCTCCACTTGGGGCTCTATCTCAAGATCCATGCGATCATGACCTGAACCAAAATCAAGAGTCGGATGCTTAACTCACTGAGCCACCCAGGTACCCCTATGTTGTGAATAAATAAATAAAATCATTTCTATCTAATTTCATATCCTTGTAATCATCATTAGGAGTAGAATGACTTCTGTAGTCTTAAAGTGAAAGTCAACAGAGGAAGAAAGAATTTTATTCTGTGAAACACAGAAATGCAATTTAATAATGACTTGATGTTCTATTAAAGGTCAATTAAATCTCTACTCTTTATTTTGGCTTCTGCATTGAAGCCCTTATGATAGAGTAGAGATCTCTTTTTTGGTTATGTCTGTAGGGACAGGGGACTTGACCAGGGCTCATGTTAGGAAGGAAAACAGAGGGTGGTTAGAGATGAAGTGAATTGACCTGCAGGACGTGTTTGGCTACCATAGGGAAGACTTAATTTCATTAATTATCCCAGGTCTATGCAGTGATCACATTTGCCAACAGTCTGTCACTTATGCAAGAATGCATATTTCCTCTTAAACGTCCATCAAGAGCGTGAAAGACTTCATCAAACTGTTAACTCCCATCAAGTTCTAATTCATGGAGGTGATGTGGGCCCAGGACCAGCCAAGAAGGTCCTTGGCTTTGTGCAGGATGGAAATCAAACTCAAGCTGGAGAAAGTGAAAGCAGAGTTTATCAAACAACGTGAGTGACAGACATAGAACAGCAGAGTGTCGGGGAGACTCAGAAAGGAAAGAAGAATGAGTTTTTGTCATAGCTTGGGGTTTGGGCTTTATATTAGAAAGGGCTCTAGGGTATATACTCCTTCAGGAACACAGGGTAGGGTCCAATCAAAGGTCAGTAACAGGTGAATACTCAGTGTTATTTTCTAAGTTATCCAGAATAAGGGGTATTGACGTCAGCATCAGCCAAGGTTTGTTTGAAACTAATGTTCTGGAACGTGTTTGGGATCAGGCTCTTCTTAGATGTTATCAGGTGTTTAGGGGGCCTAGGCAAAACTAGAGAATGATTAACTTTCTTGTTTCTCCCTTGGAGGGGGACCATAGCTTCTTTGGTTTATTTAGAGACAAAATACAGAACATGAATACATGGGGCCGAGCAGAAAAACAGCCGAGATAGAGCCTTTCCAAAATGGCGTCTCTTCAGTTTCCCTACCTCGGAGGTAAATTTCCCTTCATGTGAGGCCTCTGTGCATCAGACCTTGCCTTTTATAGACCGGAAATTCTAAATACCCTTCATCTATTTCTGATAAACATGTAATTACATTTAGCCAAAAAAAAAAAAAAAAAAAAAAAAGAGAGACCCGTTGTTTCAATAAAATGAGTCTTTTGACAAATACCCATGGAGCTATAGCCAAGGAAAAAAATGACATATTCACATTAAAAGAAAACAAACCCTGTGAAGAAAAGCACACGGTAATTATGCACATTCAAGAATTTATCCTCAAAATACAGTTGAAGAACAACATATGCATTTGATTATCTCCTTCTTAACCTCTAGGCTTCCCCTTTACATCCTTTTCCTGCACAGACACTTTTCACAATCATGATTTTGGTATACAAACAATGTCACCAAGAGTCTGCACTCTCAGTGACACAGAGACAGCCAGTAAAAGGCCAAATAGGAAATGAACTAAAGTTCTGATTTTATCCCAACAGGAAAGAAGATATGTTTATAATTTCCCCTTGGGAAATCAGATCTATTTCTCTGCATAGCTTGACAAGATGATCGTATGTCTTTTCCCTCTCTATTAACGTAATATCAAAATAATGGTAACCCAGAGTTGAATAAACAGGAATAGACTTCTAGTGTCAGTCAAAACACCTGCCAACTTCACTTCTACTGTCAGTTGTGTAGAACTCAAGTTTATTACTAAAAGTATTTATAATGTTCTTTCCTCGTTGTCTAAATCAGAAAGAGATTTAAGAGAAAAAGGGGGAAGGAATGCCAGGTGACAATACTATCGTATCATTTCATTTGGAGGGTTGCCTTCTTATGAATTTTTCTCAACTGTTCTCATCCAAACACCCACCCTCCCACTCCCCCCTCCCCACCACCATTTTTAGCTGGAAGGTATTGGTGATGCTCTACATTTACCTGAAAATGTGAGCATAAATCCTCTTATCCAAAAGTGATTCTTAAGTCAAATTTCCAGACTCAGAAACCTCCCGTTTCATTTGCAGAGGTAGCTTCAGACGAATTTCCCTCAGAGAAACATTCTGTTGCTTTCCCGAGTTGAAAAACATATTCTAGATGACTAACGTTTCAGTGCTGTTTTTCCCTTAGCAACATAAAATGGACTTCGGGGTAGAAGGAGCCTGATTTACTGACAACAGTTCTCTCTCTCAGTTGGGGGGCCTTGCCAAATGCCTCCATATGCTCTGTACTCAAGATGCTCCTTCTAGGAGGCTTCTATCAAAACAATGTGTAACGCAGTGACACTCCTGGAAGAGTTACAGGGTAAAGAGAGAAACTGTGATCTGGCACCCAAGACCGGCCTGGGCTCTTATTAGGACGTCCATGAATTCCTGACCTAAATACTTCCTTCATCCTGTGTGGGTGGTCATAAAGTTTGTGGTGAGTCTGGAGCTGAAATACTGAAACGAAGAGGGCGGAGGCTTAGCTTCCATACTTGCTTTTATTTACGCATTGGGCATTTATTCAGCGGGCACGGAAAGAAGAGCTTGACAGACCCTGGGCTCCTGGACCCCGTACAGAATGGGCACAAAGTAGAGGGAGAGAAATGGAGTTGGTTATACAATTTCACATACGCGTGTCTGTCTATCTCTATTACCTATCTATCACCTATTTATCTATTAAAAAGAGTACACACCCATAAGATTTATTTATTATCGAAATGTCTTTGGAGAAGGCACTACCTCAAAACAAACAAACAAACAAACCCCGAAAAACCCAACTCAGGCTTGCACTGAGCATGTCAGTGTGCAGTGAGTTAATGACCTTGTTGCTTAACGTCTAGCCGAACGCTTTTTACCTTTAAGGCTGAAAATATTTTTGGAAGATAAAGTTCCAACCATTCTTTACATTCAAATTGTTCTTTTTCACTGTGTTCTTCCATAAGACCCTTTCGGGAAGCTTTATGAAAGGTTAAGAGGAACTCCAAACTTCGCCCCGCCCACCGTGAATGCCGCAGTCATTAGCTGTAGCTAAGGCTTAAATTAACTGGTATAGTAAGACCTTCTAGAATCTCACATGTGGACCTCTTCATATAGGTAGCTCCTTGAAAGAGCCCACAGAGTTCACACAATGTTTGGGAAGAGTCAAAGATTAGGAAGAGTCCTATTCGATTCCATAAATCTAGGCAAGGTTATCGCTTACCAACTACAAATAATGGCTGTATTTAATGTACTATATGAAGTTGCTTCTTTTTAAAATAATACTGCCTCGTAGGCGCCTCATGTAAATCACTTTTACTCTTGATCTCCTGAATTTGATATGCTAAAAGCCTATTTTATGATTTATTAATTAAAATGCACCTCTTATGCCTGCAAGTCTTTTGTAAGCCCCTTAAAACAGGCAGAAGGAAGAGAAATTAAATCAAACTTTTCAGTTGTCGTTAGATTATCCAATCTGATAAAGGAGTCTCAGTGAAATCTACACCAGCAGGCAAAAGCAACAAATAAAAGGAGCTACTGTAAAGTTAAAATCAAAATCAGCTGATTAGCAGCTCCTTGAAATTCCTTGGTAACAAATGCAGATAGTCTTGGCTTTGTTCTCTGGGCAGTGATGTTGCTGGAGTCAGAGCTATTTAAATCTGAGCTACACCCATTGGTTAGGAAAATTAAAAAGTTTATTTAACTCTGGCACATAACCATGTGGTGGCAAAACTACTGCGGTTAAAAAGAAATTAATTTAGGCTTTATAAGTAAGCTTTCTCAGCATGTTTTTATCAAGGAAAAAAATCATCAAAGTGATAAAGTAGTAAGTACAAATGTAAAAATAATACACAGACTCTCAAAAGAGCCCAGCCAGTCTCTGAGTGCACAAGGAATTTAGGAAGAAGCCAGTTCTCAGAAAATTGAGATTTGTTGCCTATGATCCAGGAATACAGAATAAAATCTATATTTTCTAAAACACAGTGGTTCCCACGCTAAGATTCTGCGTTTTTCTGTTTTGTGTTGTTTGTTTTGTGAATGTATGGTTACCGGAGTGAAATTTTCCCAGAAAAATATTTCCAAAATGTTTCAGTTTACATAAATGGTCAGGCAGATCCTAAACAGATGTATTTTTTGCAATGAGTGCTAATATGGTGTCATCACTATGGAGAGTTTACTTCCAAAAGGAATCCTACAGAAGCATTTGACGATTTGTCTGCCATAATTTGCAATTAACAATTCACACAGCCGCTGGTTTGTATTGCAGTTCATATGAAATGCAATCCCCTTAATTAATTCTTACCACAAAATATACAGCTGAAATGATAGATAGCATTTATATAAATATTTAACAACCAGGACTTGAGGCTGAGGGTTGGAGCGTTGCCCTGATTTTAACATTTATCTATATTATGGGTGTCAATATGCCCATCACGACCAATTTCAAGCTACCAAGCTGACATCACAGATTGTGGAGTTGGGGAGAGATGTACGATTAGCCAGCATTATGTAGTATTTCTACCAAGTAGGTACGAAAAGAAGTAAAAAAACCTCAAGAGCACAGATGATAGTAAAATGCAATAAAATAATCAGAAACTATTGAGTTTCAAGTGTTTATACCTTTTTATAGAACATAATAATGTAACATAATATTGTATAATGTGCAATTTTTAATAATGGCTACCTTTAACAACTGGCTTGAAAAATTCCTGAAACTTTGATAATTGATTCTTGTGAATTAGTGTGAACTGGCTCCAGCATATCATGGTAAGACTTTCAGAGCTAAGTAATATTATTCTGGAAAAAAGAAATTTCATTTAAAAAAAATTTCATTAAAAAAATTTTTTTTTTGACACTTATTTATTTTTGAGAGACAGAGAGATAGAAGAGCGCGAGTGGGGTAGGGGCAGAGGGAGAGGGGGACACAGAATCTGAAACAAGCTCCAGGCTCTGAGCTGTCAGCACAGAGCCTGATGCAAGGCTTGAACTCATGAACCGGTGAGATCATGACGTGAGCCGAAGTCGGACACTCAACCGACTAAGCCATGCAGGTGCCTCAAATTTCACTTTTAAAGGATGAAAAATCAGACGCCTTCAGTTAGCATCCAGATTAGTACTTTCTAGACATTCCATTTCACTCACCATCCCCTTCACACTTCTTAGGCATCTTCTAACACACGTTTTCAGTGAAGGGGATGCAATGAGGAAATAAAGGTTTCTCGTGAGTGAACACATCATCATTGATCCCTGACATTTCGTTTTCGCATTCCCTCCTCTACGGGTTGTGTCTATTCTACAGAGCATGTCTGGTGGCCGGCTTTTCCATTTGCCCCATCCCATACGAGCCCACAATGCTACCCTAACTGCTCAGACAGGGGTGCACTGCTTCTAACCCTGAATATGGTCTTGAAAACAGAGATTGCAGAAGTGCTGTAACTTACCTACGTTCTCCTTCTCCATTTGATCTTTTCTATGGCAAAATGGTCAAGTACAAAATGAAGTTCTAAAGATTAAATGGGGCGTTGTATTTAACTCTACCTTTGCCAAAGTCTCTTATACAGCTTTGGAAAACTTCCCAGGGTGTGATCTAATAACAATGATTCCCAAACCACCGTTGGATGACCTATTTCATGGGGTAGATGTGGCCATTCATCCACCGTTCCTCTTTTCTTCATATTCTCCCTTAACAATGTTATACTATCCTGCAACGCCAACTATTGAGCTGAAGTGGATGGTTATAACTAAGAGTCACCATCCATTCTGGGTTGCCTGACATAGCTCCAATTTATGTTCACTGTCCTGGTGTAGGTCCAAATACTGTCCAGTGCACTCTCAAAGGGGCACATCCTGCTTTGGATGATAAATTGTATGGTCATCTTTCCCCAACCCAACCATGATTTCTTGTTCTGATTCCTGACCCAACTAGATACCCCAAAAGACCTCGAAAGTCAGTTCATCCCAATCTTAACTGAAATTCTGTTCCCAAAACCTACACTTACAGGCTGCTGTTTGTGTTGATGGTATCTCTAATTTATCACATTATTGAGGTCTTTCTAAAAATTGCCCCTTCTTTTCCATGTAAAACAATTTAGGAACGTCTATCCACTTTCCATAGATTTGTATCCTGAACCCACCCCACTGCCACCAACTTAGCTTAGGTTTTCTTTCCTGGGCTGCTGAAAATGTTTTCTAACTGCCCTCATTATTTTGTTTCTCCAATTCATCTTATACAGTCTCACCAGACTAATGAAATATTTGCTAGAAAGGACCATACAACGTTCTCTTTATGTTGCCATCATTTAGAACGCACCTGGCACATTTTAAGAGCTCAACGTTATTTGTTAAATAAAAGAATTCATAAACACACGTTAAAGTAATCTTCCTAAACCGGTCACTTATGCCTAAGACCCATTTTACAATATTCTTTCAATAGCCTCCTTCTATCTCCCACAGCAAAGTCCTTTCTCTGCATCCAAGAGCCTTTGTGTCTTAGGAACCTCCTCTTTCCACCACGTCTGATCATCTGGGTTCCTGTGCCATCACGTGGGTCTTGCCATAGAAAAGGGCACACCCTTCCCAGTATTGTTCCATGTTTATCTGCCTTCAAACTGTTGGTCCTGCCATTACTTAAACACCAATCATCTTCCTCCTTAACTGTCCCCAGCCCATCTTCCAAGAGTGCGATAAATTGCTAAGTAAAAAGACTGATCATTGCAGCAAGGATTTAATGTGATGCAAATCTCAGCGTTCACTCCCAAGGTTTGCTAAAGTCATGTTTCTGTTTCCATAGGTAATCAACTGTACCTTTGGGGGGGGGGGAGGGAATCCAGTGTGTTTATAAATAATGTACTTCATTTTTCTAAAATGAAACTAGATAAAAAATATGACACCCAAAGAGATGATTTAAGATGATTTATTTTATTCAGAATATCGCAGCTTATAGTAGCTTTTAGTCTTAAGATGAATATAAAATACTCCACATGAAGTATTTTATGTGTTTTTTATGGTTCCATCAGTACATTTCTTTCTCTAGTAGCTTTATAATAGATTCCATAAAAAAAAGTCATCACCAAAACATAAAGTTAATATTTGTAGGTAAGTCTTCTAAAATTTGAAAATAGGACACAATTCAAGAGGTCTTTTGTGCCTGACTTTTTTGTCAGGAGCATAGATAAGAAACAGAAATAAACAATAATATTTTAAACAAATGAAATGATAGCAAATATAAGAATTGCTTTATTTGTCCACTTAACTCATACCCTTTGGAGCTATTTAAGGAAAATTAAATCAACAGTTTTAGTTCCATTTATAATTACTTAGGAGACTTTGAGAGACAGATTTTATTCCCAATGTTATTTTCTGTGACTTCTTTTATAAAAAATAGGAATTTTAATAATTCTAAGAGCAAGTATAAATCTGAACTTTGAAGGGGTCATTTGTAGTTCAGGATTTGGAAGATAAAATGTTTAAATGAGACTTGAGCTTAGTATAACACATGTGCTGCTTCTATCCTTTTTTGCAATAATACCTCAGAGCAAATAAAACCAGCTGTGTAAATCAAAAATTCAAATTAGATATGTTTAGAACAGCCGCTAGTCCCAGAGAAGCCATTTGAAAATCTATTCTATTCCTTCTGATACCAAATACAAGCAAACAAACTGTCGCTAAAACTTCACGAGAGACCGAGTCAAGACATCTCGGACTTATGGCAAAAATTAATGTAACCCAAAGGTTATTCCCTAGTAGAGGTAAAAGGTATCAGAGTGTAAGATATAGACAAATGATAGATGGGTACATAGATAGATTGATAGATGATAGAAATGAATGGGTTTGTGTCTAATATTGTCAATATTAAATATTATCCCAAGAAAGAGTCAATGACCAAGAATTTAAAAATTATATATTTGTTTATTGCCCATATAAACCAGTATGTGATGTAAATTACCGAATGGTGTCATTTTCCCGTGAGACAGAAGTTTGGAGGGATTAAGAAGTTTGGAGGGATTAGTTTATACTTTTGTCTTCGAGAGTCGGTATACAGATCACTCCTCAAAAGTCGATGACCTGTCCTCCTGGAAGCGTTGGCTACATGAATGTTGCCATTGGTCAAAACTCGGCTCTAGTGCGGCCTGAATCCCGTTTTCAGCTCACGCAGATATATCGAGCCCCATGCGTTTCCTCCGAGGAAACGGTATGAGTCCACGGACGTAGCATACTTGTGTCCTTCCTACCTGTCCTGATGTGATTCCCCACTGCGTTCCATTCCCAGAGCACAGCAGATCGCTCCCCCGCATGCTTTCTACCAGGTGGCTAATCCCAGCCCATGGTGGCCACAGAGGTCACTCTGTCACTCGATATTCCATTATCGAGGGCTCAATCTTTAGGAGGGCCCAGTAGCACGTGAAAGTCGCCGTTCAGTTTCCTGCTGCAGAGAGCCGGTCCTCACTCCAGAACTCTAAGCATCTGGGCCCTTAGACTCTTTAGCGAGGACAGCCACGCAAAGAATTTTCCGGCACTGTTGGGTCTGCTGGGCCATGCGGCATGAGTGGCAGGGCATAGACCTGAAGCAGGGGTGCCTTGGGCACCCCTCCCAACAGGCAGCCTTCGGAGTCACGTGATAAATGGTTGGCGCAGTGGTGGTCCCGAGCGTGGTATATGTTGCCTACAAATCCAACCGATACAGGTATGCGATGCACGGTCTTGTCCTTCATCATAAAGGGGTTGACCTAGCTTGCCAGACCACTCAGCCCCTTAAAACTTTACAACGTGGCAGGCTACTCTATATTTCTAAGGCTGATCTCCTTCTCTTTGGCACTTTCTTGCTTACTAGGGCACCCAGAGGCTGGGTCCCTTCCTGTACACCGTGTGCACAATGTCATCAATATAGGGGACTAACACGCTGTTCCGCAGAAGGGTCAGAGCATCCAGGTCCCTGGAAATCTTGTTTAAAGCATTATGTAGGCCAAATGGAGAAAGTTTACAACAGCTGCTGGGTGTAGTTGTATGTCTTTCTTTTTCACCTGGTGTTATTCGTAAGTATCTTCTCATGTTATTTAATATTCCTTTAAAAAATGTTTAACACTTATTTTTGAGAGAAAGAGAGCGTGAGCAGGAGAGGGGCAGAGAGAGAGAGAGAGGGAGACACAGAATCCGAAGCAGGCTCCAGGCTCCAGGCTGTCAGCACAGAGCCCGACACGGGGCTCGAACTTATGAGCAGAGAGATCGTGACATCAGCTGAAGTGGCCGCTCAACCGATTTAGCCACCCAGGTGCCCCAACATTTAATATTCCTTTAAAGATAAGTCTTAAATGGCTGTATAATACTCCATCATATTGCTATATGATATTTGTTAAACTGTTCTCCATCTACTAGATATTTAAATGTTTGAAAATATTTGTTACAAAAATAGTATTGTGAAACCCTTTTTGCATTTAACTCCCTTTCATCTTTATTTCCTCCAAAGAAATTCCTAGACGTGAAATTACTGCTAGAGTGTACTGAATTAATACAAACGGTTCTCTAGAAATGGTATCCTGATCTATTGCCAACCGCCCATGTTTTAGAGGGCTCATTCCCCATGTGCTGGCCGGCACTGATGTTGGTATCGTTTTTAACTTTTGCAAATTCTCATTATTATTTTCCTGATACAGACCCTTGAACAACATGGGGGATAGGTGTGCTAACCATCCCCGTGCAGTTGAAATTCTGTTTATAACTTCTGACTCCTCCCAAATGTAACTACTAACAGCCCACTGCTGACCAGAAGCCTTACTGATAACATAGTTGATTGGCACATATTTTGTATGTTATGCATAATACAATATATATATACATATATATACACATATATATACATATATATACACACATATATAGTATATTTACATATATATAGTATATTTACATGTATATATATATATGTATATATATATATATATACATATATACATACAAATTCTTACAAGGAAGTAAGCTAGAGAAAAGAAAATGTTAAGAAAATCAAAAGAAAGAGAAAAGGAAATTATAGCACTATATTGTAGTTATTGAAAAAAAATCTGCGCGTCAGTAGACTTGTGTACTTCAAGGGTCAATTCTCTTTTATTTTGATATGAAGTTGAATATTTTCAGTGCTTATTGGAAATACTTATTTCCTACTTTTTCCCCAAACTTCCCAGAGAAGGAGATAGTATGATTGCCTTCCTATTATTCCATGTTCTCATTGGCATCAAATGTTTCTCATCTCTTTAAAAAATGTTTATTTATTTTTGAGAGAGAGAGAGAGAGAGAGAGAGAGCAAGGGGGGAGGGGCAGAGAGAGAGGGAGACCCAGGATGTGAAGCAGGCTCCAGGATCCTAGCTGTCAGCACAGAGCCCGACATGGGGCTCAAACTCACAAACCTGGAGATCATGACCTGAGCCAAAGTTGGACACTTAACTGACTGAGCCCCCCAGGCACCCCAAATCTTTCTCATCTTTAACATTGTGTTACTACCCATTCAATTTAAGGCTCCAATATGTTCTCAAGTTTTCAGAAGAATAACTCCCTTTGATTCAATAAAATATTCAAGATACGCATTTAATAACTACTCTGTAAACCGTTTCATTGTCCTGACCTTGTAGGATGAGTGCCTTCACCTCTCTTCTTCCTTATTGTTTTCTTTTATGTTTATTTATTTACTTATTTATTTGAGAGAGAGAGAGAGAGAGAGAGAGGGAGGGAGAGAGAGAGAGAGAGAGGGAGGGAGGGAGTCCCAAGCAAGCTCCATACACTGGTAGCGTGGAGCCTGACACAGGGCTCGATCCCATGACCCTGGGATCATGACTTGAGCTGAAACTGAGAGTTGGACACTTAACCAACTGAACGACCCAGGCTCCCCTCTCTTCTTCCTTATTCTTATCTACCCAGCCTATGGATGCCATTCAGTCTGAGGTCCCCTCAGGTTCATGGCCGATCATTCTGGGATGTGATTGCTATGAACAGTAAGTAGGTAATCCCAGGGGTTTTCATTTGGAGAGTAAATGTTGATGCAGACCAATGCTTAACTAACCCAATTTTAGTTATTTCTTTATTCTTCTCTAAACTCTTTCAAAGTGTTTACTGTTCAATTTTTACTCTTCAATTACAGAAATGAAAATGGAATGGGTACTACATGCACCAATATGGATGAATCTCACAAATACAGTGTTGAGTGAAGGAAGGTGGCCCCAAAGTGTGTACATACTTTATAAGTGGTTCCATTGACATAAAGTTCGAGAATAGGCAAATTAATCTCCAGTGATAAAAGCAAAATAACAGTTAGCTTTGGTTGAGGGAATATTGGCTGCAAGGGCCTTGAGAGAGCCTTCTGGGATGCCCTCCTATTTTATCTGAAGGAAGGGTTCATTCATGGTATATCCACGTATTAAAATTCATCAGTTACGATTTGTGCATTTTACCTCAATAAACATGTAGATGAAAGGGAATAGGGTGCCCTAATATGTCTTTTGTTAAGTAAGTAAAGAATTTTATGGGTTTTTTTTTTTTTTTCTGTCTGGATGTCTCTGTAACTAAATAATCTTAAACCTCTTTTGTATGACTTTTATTCTGAGGTTAGTATCTCCTTCCAGGCGAAGTGCAAGAAAATCATTTCTAACTAAAGCTTTGGAAGTTACAAGGATAAAGATCTATATAGTAAATTTTTTTCCCATAAAGCCAAATATTTTACAGCAAATCTCATATATCTTTACCCATTTCTTAGGTTACTTTAGCATCAGTAATTCTTAATAAGGAAATGCCACAGAAATGCACTTTGATATTAATTACACTAGATGCTAATACAATTGACAAGATTTGTAACCTCACCAAGTAACTTATAAAGTTGTCTCAAGAGAATAAGAAAGCAAGCCAGAATCTTCATATCACTGTAATTATATCTAGCTGATTAATGGTTTTTAAAAGCTTTTAAAAAGTGTTTCTCATCCACTACCTATATATTTTCTCCCACTCTCAAAAAAATAAATGGTAATAACCTTTTGTTTGCATTTTCTTTCTTTTGCCATGCAAGAGAATAATGCATGATAATTGTTTTGTCAGAAACGAGGAGGGTGGGTGTGGCTGACTCAGTCGGTACAGCAGTCAACTCTCCATCTCGGGGTTGTAGGTTCAAGCCCCGTGGTGGGTGTAGAGATTACTTAAAAATAAAAATCTTAAAAAATCTTGACAGCCATTTGGGAAAACTTGATTTTGTTTTCTTCCAGGAAATATCTGAAAACAGTCCATTTTAAAGTGGCTCTCACAAGGGGACCTCTTCTGAGGTGTTCTATGCCAGGTATTAAGTAAACAGGTATCATATGGCAAATCGTTTCAAGAATACCTTTACTACTTTACGTGTCTAAGAATGCCCCTTACCCTCCATCGCCTTCATTAAATCCCAAATTAATCTATAAATGTAGTAGAATTCTAATCACCATTCCTTGAGAGATTTTTGGAAACTGGAACATAATTCTGAAATCCAGCTGAAATAACACATGCTAAAGAAGTGAGGGATGTTTAGAAAAAAAAGCAAGACAGGAGCATGTCTACCAGATTCCGAAACATGAACTTGTAATTACCAGCCACCATTTACTGAAGTGTACTATGGTCTACTGGCTGCTGAGCTGTAGCAACTGTGACCACTGTAAGTCACCTTGTGACAGATTGGTGTGCCTTTCATGGGGGAATAATAATTGGTCCTCAGTGGAATATACACAGGTATATTCTGTATTTGAAGTTACTTTCTTGCCCCAAACCACTTGTCACTGATTTGCTGAGGACCTTATTTTCTATCATGAGAACCCAGACAACATTACTTTTGACCAAGGAACTTACTTTACTTCAGTAGATGTAAGATGATAATTATTGTTCATGTGACTTATCATTCTTACTATGTATCCCATGACCTAGAAGCCTATTATTGATAGAGTGACTATCCGTCTTGCCGTGCCTAGGATGGCCTTGATTTATGCCTTGTTGTTCCAGAATAATTAGTCAAAGTGCTCCCTTTTGCTCTCGAAATGTCCTTCTTTAGATGATAAATTGTATGGTTATTCAACTTATTGGCATTTCAATTACAGCTTTAACTGGAAAACCACCCTTGTAGGTTTGTGATGCTATCCTTTAGGATTCAGTATTAGGTCTGAGCCCATCTCCATAAATAAATAAAATACAACCATCCAGGAACCCATGGATGTAAGGGTGAGTGTATCTCTCACTATTATACTTAATGACCCTCTTGCATAATTTTTTTTGCTTCCCATACCTAAGACTTGGACTTTGCTGGCTGGAGACTATTGCTCAAAGGATTTGGATTAGCTACCTATTGCTGTAGAAAAAGAATTCACTCCAACACTTAATGGCTTAAAATGGTAATTGGCATTTATTAGCTCCCATGATTTCTTTGGGTAAAAAATGTGGGTGTATTTGACTGAATGATTCTGGTTTGTGGTTTCTCATGAGGTTGTAGTCAGGTGGTAGCCTGGACTGGGAAGACTAGAACATCTGGAAGCCAGAATAGCTGGGGCTCATTGAATATCTCATTATATAGCCTCTTCATATGAAGACTTCATATGCCTCTCCAACATGGCAGCTTCAGGGTAACTCAGAGTTCCCAGAGTACATAGAAAGAGAAAGAGTGAGGAAAGGAAGGAGACAGAAGAAAGAGAGAGAGAGAGAGGGAGAGAGAGAGAGAGAGAGAGAGAGAGAAAGAGAGAGAGAGACAGAAGCATTATGTTGATCAAGGCAATTACAAGAATTTTTTCCAGATTTAAGGGGGAGGGGGTCATAGACTTTCAGTGGGGGAGTGTTAATAGCACACTGGGAGATGAACATGGGGAATGAAGTATTAATGTAGCAATAAAATGCAGTCTGCTATAGGATGCCATACTTTTTCCATTGAATTAAAAACTGAGACTCAGGGCCAACTCATGGGCATGTGGCCACGGTAGCTGCACAGTGTTCCATGCTTAGAGCACCCCAGGCTTGGTTTAATGCTCAGCTGTTGCCATCTTGAAATCCTTCATACATTTTTAACCAAAGACCCACATTTCATTTCACAAATGATTCTGCAAATTATGCACCTGGTCATGCTGAGATTGTTACCTAGATATTTCGGGCTCTTCACTCACTGGACAAACAAGTAAGAAAATAGGGTTATGGTTTACTGTGGTGATTAACTCTAGGGAAAATCAGGTTGCTAATAAACTATAGACATAGTTAGGACATGAGCCGGTACATGAAAAACTAAAGGAAGCCTATAAAGGAAGTACTACCAAGGGAACACGGCCCCTAGAAACAAAAATTTTCATCATCCCATAAAATGCTGGCTGAAGGCAAAAGGACTGTGTAGAGAAAGAGGCAAGGCGTAATTATCAAGTTAAGCCTGGGGACTCGTTGCGAAAACGAGGACTGTGGCATGTAATTGCATTTTATTTCTTGTATTTTCATGCATATATTTATTAACTAATATTGTTCTTTCTTTTATCTCTGTGTATGTGTGTGTGCGTGCATGTGTGTGTGTGTGTGTGTGTGTGTGTGTGTGCATGTGTATGTTAGTGGTTGTTGACTATACCATGTAGTCCATAGGCTACAGAATAAAAAGAAAGGATTAGGACAGAGCTAAAGAAAGAATGGACATAGTTTTGACATTTTGAGTCATGATGGTGAAATAATTGAAGAATTTGCATTGGTTACTTTTGGGGAAGTGGTGAATATATTTTCAGTTGTGAGAAGGTTAACTGCATTATATGTTGCATTATAATTGTATTGTGTGTGTGTGCGTGTGTGTATGTGTGGTGTGTACCATTGTTTCTATCTTTGTTTAAAAATTTTTTTTAAACGTTCATTTATTTTTGAGAGACAGAGAGATAGATCATGAGCAAGGGAGGGAGACAGACTCAGAAGTAGGCTCCAGCCTCTGAGCTGTCAGCACAGAGCCTGACGTGGGGCTTGGACCCACGAACCATGAGATCATGACCAGAGCTGAACTCGGCCGCTTAACCGACTGAGCCACCCAGGAGCCCCTTATCTGTCTATCAAGAGGTGATTTGTAGTGGAAATTTGTCTTCTTTTTAGGCTGTAGCATCTGTGAGGAATCATATGGGGGAAATTCCTTATTTTATGGATCCAAAGTTGGCTTCAACTACAGAAGCTGAAAATGTCAGATACTTCTTTCCCTGGCTCTCTTGCTGCTAAGGTGTATATGCTTACCAAAGGCCTTTGCCAGTCAATTGAAGTAAAAATTGGTGATGCAAAAGATGTATTTTGGTGATGGATTGCATGGGTAGCAATAGCCGTATCCATAATTTCCAATTTTGTGGTATCATTTTGAGTGCTGTTTTGGCCAGTGAGCTTTACCCCTGATTCTCCAGTTCCCTAACTGAATCTGCGAGCTACCCAATATCCTTTTCCTAAGTTCCCTTTCTGTTAATTTCAACCAGAATCAAGTTTTGTTGATTGCGAGTAAGAACCTTAACTAATACATGTAAAAAGATGATTATAAAACATGACGAGTAATTGGGAATTTACCAAAAAAGTACAAATATAATCTCATTTTAAGGATAGAGAAGGGAAATACCCATAGCACGAATATTGGATAGAATACACAAAAATTCAAACAGTAACTGTCTCTGGCTTGTGAGACTATCAGAGGTTCTTCTTTCTTTTCTTCTTCCTCCTCCTTTTCTTCTTTTCCTCATTGTCTCTGTTTCTCTGTTATTCCGTCCTTTCTCATCTTTTCTTCTTAAGATATCTTTTCAGGTGTTCCTTTACTGCGTACAGAATAATTGTTTGAAATGCCTTTAGTGATTCTTAAAACATGAGGCAGAAAGAGGGTTTACATTTCCAGATTTTAACAACTTGTAGAAATGGATAGGAACTTAGAAATTAAGTACTCCATCTTCTTCACTTATACAGGACAAGATATTCAGGACCTGCAGGGTTACTAACTCTGGGTCGCACAGCAAGTTCAAGGTGGAGGTAGCTCTAGAACATGGATCTTCACTCCTTCAACAAATATGGATGTGTCAGGCACTGGTCTAGGCATTGGTGATAGAGTAATGAATGAGACAGATAAGGTCACTGTTATCCTGAAGCTTAAATTCTATTGGGAGAGATAAACAGCAATCAGGTAGGATAATAATATAGTTCTAAGTAGTGATAAATGTTATGAGCAAAATAAAAGAATTACTTAATAGAAAGCGATCAGGCGAGTTGATAGGAAGCCTAGGGGAGATTCTTTGTAAGGTTTCCACTTCAGTTGAGATGTGACCGATAAGAACGAGGCAGACTGGGGGATTTGGGAAGAGCACAGCAGGAAGAACAAACAGTCAACGTGAGGCACTGAAGTGGACATGAGTTTTGCATAATCAAGGAACAGAGAAGGCCAATGGGATAGGAGCATTGGGGTAAAAGGGGGGACACGCCATGACATGTGATCAGAGATGTAGAAAGGGACCAGAACATGTGGGACTGTACGTGCTTTGGTTAAAAAAATTTTTTTAAAAAAACAAGTTGAAGCCATTAGAAGTTTTCTTGTGAGACCGTATGATCTAAGACAAAAATTAAGCACAAAAAGTTAACTCAGCCTTCTGGACTGTATTAGAATCCCCAGGAGGGCCTGTTAAAACGCAGATTTCTGGGCCCCACCCCCAAATTTATGATTCAGCATTTCACAATTTGTATTTCTAGCAATTTCCCAGATGCTGTTGCTGCTGTTGGTCCAGGGACCACACTTTGAGAACTACTGGTCAGGTGCCATATTCTTGGTGACAGACGGTGATGTCTTAGACAAGGGTGGTAGTTGTGGGGTGAAGGAAAGAAACTGGGGATGCATGGTGATAATAAAGCCAATAGGACTGACTTAGTGATTTGAAGTGGGGGTAGTGAGGGGCGCCTGGGTGGCTCAGTCGGTTAAGCATCCGACCTCGGCTCAGGTCACGATCTCGCGGTCCGTGAGTTCGAGCCCCACGTCGGGCTCGGGGCTGATGGCTCAGAGCCTGGAGCCTGCTTCCGATTCTGTGTCTCCCTCTCTCTCTGCCCCTCCCCCGTTCATGCTCTGTCTCTCTCTGTCTCAAAAAAAAATAAACGTTAAAAAAAAAAAAAAAAAAAGAAGTGAGGGTAGTGAAATGGCTTGAATTGCCAGGGGGCAGTGATGCCAATCGCCGAGACGGGGAAGGCTGAGGGGTGAGGAGAGAGGTCGAGAAGTTCAATCAGCGATTAGGTGGTCTTTTGTTGCCATGTCTTTCATTTTGGGTTGGAAGTTATCCAGGTAGAGATACCAAGCAGAGAGCGGGCCTTCTAAGTGTGCAACTCAGGTGTGATGGGGGAGCTGAAGATACAAATATGTGTCATCAGCATATTGATGAGACTGAATGAGAAAGCAGGAAAAAAAATAAAGCAGAGGAGAACAATGGCCTCCAAAGCAAGCGCTGAGGCGCTCCACCATTTTCTTGTTTTGGCAAAAGAGAGCAAAGAAAAGTAGGAAGAGTGGCAGGCAAAGCCAAAGGGAAAGCAAGAGTGGGCGGTCCATGAAATGGGAGGGGGGAGGCGATTCAAGGGGGAGATGAGCGAATGGGCCCGTTGCTGCTGCAAACTTACCAAGAGCCGGGGTGGGCTGGGAAGGCCCGCGTCATCTGGTGACACAGGGGGGTCAGGGAAGGCCCCAGCGAGGGGAGTTTCAGTGACCTGAAAGCATCAGAGTTTGATTGTAGTGAGTTAAGAAGAGAACCTGACATGAGAAGGCAGAAGCAGAGAATGCAGCCAATCTTCCCAGAAGTGTGGCCTTGAACAGACAGACAGAAATGAGACAAGGTAGCTGGAGGAGGGTACGGATCAATCCCAGGAAGGGGATTGTTGGTTCGGTCGGGCTTTTAACTTCAAGGACTCCCCCGCCCAGGGTTAAGTGCTAACAGGTAAGACCACAAAGAAGGGAGCATCTAAGCTGTACAAGACCCGGGGATCAGCACTGCAGAGACCGAGTCCTTGGGCAATGGGAGAAGTTGCCCCGGATGGTAGCTGGGAGGGAGAAGAGGGCAGCAGAACTCAGCTTTCCTGCTCCCCGGTGCGGTGAGACCTCAGCCTTCTTCCTCCTGCCCTACCCAAGGAGACAGCCACTATCATCACACATTAATCAATTGCCGTATCTTTGTCAAACAATTTGGGAAGCCATAAGAAAGACTGATTAGGAGGTAGATGAGACAAGGGAATAGTATATCCCTGATGAAAGGAGGTAAAGCCCACGAGACTTGGACATGCCCAAGGATGTTTGGAACTCGTAGGCAAACTGGGTTTAAAATACAATACAAGGGGCGCCTGGGTGGCTCAGTCGGTTGAGCGTCCGACTTCGGCTCAGGTCACGATCTCGCGGTCTGTGAGTTCAAGCCCCGTGTCAGGCTCTGGGCTGACGGCTCAGAGCCCGGAGCCTCCTTCCGATTCTGTGTCTCCCTCTCTCTCTGCCCCTTCCCCGTTCATGCTCTGTCTCTCTCTGTCTCAAAAATAAATAAATGTTAAAAAAAAAAACCACAATACAAGGGGAACATTTTGACTGATGAGTGACATAGTGAAAACGTTACATGAGTGACATAGAAGAAAATAAGATGCCTTTATATTATGTTATATAAATAATCAGGGGAGAAAGGGTTGGCATGAAATATTTTACTTCCTCCATCCCAAGGAACAAATTATGTGTTAAAGAGGCTCTATCGTGCCTTTTTTTCTTTTTAACTTTTCCATGATTTGTTACTCTGAGTACAGAATTTAAAGATCTAATCAAGGTGATAAGAATTATGCACTTGAATTTAAAACATTCAAAAACTCAATTTGGTATTTAAAAATAAATCAAATGGCCTGGGATTCAGATGTTTTAATATGTTCCAAGTTTTTATACTATTAGCCATCTGCTTAAGCAGCAGACAAATTGAAAGCCCAGGAATATACACACATCAACTATTCACGGAGATCAAGTTCATGGAGAAATACATTCTTCAGGGAGAGACATTTCTACTTCAAGATGTGTTACAACACACAAATCTACTGGATTTTGCTGTTAGGATCGTGTCTGTTAAGGCTACATCACACGCTATTTACTGTGTTTTAGATGTGACCTACATAGGCTGATGGTTGTGGCTGATCTCAAAATATTGTCTGTCCTCCTTCTGCGGGAAGCCACTAGGAGCAAGGGGGCATTTACACTTAAATGTGATTTTTATTCACGAGCTCGCTCAGTCCTTCTTATTCTCTTGCTTCCGATCTTTTTGTGTGTGACAGGTTCAGAGGTGTAGTCTTGATAAGCGTGCAAAAGTTTGGATGTTTGTGTCAACCTCCTGCATCTGCACGAATCTGGCCAGAGTCTCCTGAGGGCTGCTTTCTTGCAAGTTCGCTGGGCTTTCTTTCATACTGGCAGTCCTGGGCAAACTGTCTACCTCAGGCATTTCGTCACTTCTGCTCTGAGCCCAGGCAGCAAGGGACAGATGCAGGGACTGCGTGAACATCGACATCTTGAGAGAGAAAGAAAGGGCTGCATTTTGGGCATTGGCCTTCGGTGACATCAAGGGACGCATAGGGATGGAGACCTGGTGTGGCTGTTTCAGAGTCGAGACACTGAGTTGTTATCACATTTGAGGGACACTCTGCCTCTGCGTTGGGAATTTTGGTATTAGTAATTTTAATCCTTTGGATAAAAAGTCTTGTTCAGCTCATATGCATCACTTTATATTAATCTAACTTAGTTTTGGTATTCACGCATCTATTTATGTTAATTCCATGCTCGATGCCAGACGCTGGCGGAGGCCCTGGGGATCCACTCACGGATAAGCCTGCATAAATAACGACTCGAGGAGGTGCTCTTCTAGAAGGACTTCTTCCCCCCCCCCCCCCCCCCGTCCACCGTGTCAGTACCTTTTCTATGCCCCCCATGGCACCAGATACATTATTCCACAAATATCTCTTGAACCTTTTGTGAGTCAGGTATTGCTGAACCATGATGGCAAACCCTCAGTGATACGCAACATGAAACATTTTATTTCTTATTCGTTCATCTTCTGGTTGGGCAGGTGTTGCCTGATGGAGGCTGGCTTTGCCATTTGGTTCTCAACCATGAAATAGTCCTGAGCCTATGCTATTCCATATCTTCCTCAGACCAGTAGATACCTAAGGATCTTCTAAGGGTTATCACAGAAGAACCAGAGGGTGAGTGGGAAGGTGATGCTCTTGTGTTAAAAGCTGGCATGCTGACCCATTCTATTAGCCAGGCAAGTCACTTGGTCACGTTCACCATCAGTGGTGTGGGATCTACGCATCTTGCTTGGAGTCTCGTTGGGGAGGGAAGGAATGAACGTCTGCTGAACAGTCATCACCTCTATCCCAAGAACCTACTATGTACCAACCATTTAAAAGTTGCTAAAGAGGCAATGCCTTCCAGAAGGGTAAGGTTTCTCACTAAACAGGCAACTACAATGTGATCAGTTAAAAGCAACATAGGTACGGGTTAAGAATTTGAACCCTGAGGTCAGGCAGTCTGTGAATTTTGCTTTTTCCACTTATGAAATCTATGGCCTTGCACAAGATTTTGTATTCTCTCTGAGCCCCAATCTCCACATCTATACATCAAAAGTGACAATAAGGTACCCATCCCAGAGGCTTCTCGTGGGGATTAAGTAGAGAATGCATGTAAAGTTTTAAATCTAGAGGCTGGCACAGTGTAAATGCTCAATAAATGGGCACTATCATCATCAATCCCAGGCATCCCGAATAAGCAAGAAAAGCATCCTTGCTTTGGAGGTGCGGGGGAGGAAACTTAAAGAAAGCTTTAGTCTGGCATCTATCCGATTGGGCTACAAGAGTCTGTTGGACCACCCGCTTTGCCAACCGAACGGTGCGCCCCTCAGGGACAGTCTCCAGGCCTCCTTCCCCAGCGGCCAGCACTCAGTGCACGTTGATAAACCACTGAAACCCACCCCCCTCCCCACTGTGCTCGCCATAGCACTGCTGTTAAAACTAGCTGCAGTGAAGAAGGTTTGGGGTTTGGGTTTGTTGTTTTCACTTCCGATCTGTCACAGACCAGTGTTTCTCGCCTCTGCTCCGTTGGGGGAAATGGATCCCTCGAGCATACGCTGGAGCGTCATGGCCGTGTCAAATTGCCGGAGACGTTTGTCAACGATGACTCAGTATTTCTGTACCGATCTCTCTGTGAAGTAGTAGCAATCCTTGTGGAGGCCCGCACCAGTTCCCAGACCCCACCTGCGAAGAATGTTGCTGTACAGTTTGTGAGTTTCCTCATTACACAGTCTGATGGGAAATCCTTGCCAAAGAAGGTATGTGGATAAGCAGGCACACCCTTTCTGCTATCCTTCCAGATACTTAGAGCCCAGGGGCAAAACCATCATTTATCTTGTCAGTGGTTCTCGCTCGGATGCTTCATCCCTCCTTGTTCTCCATAGCCCGGTTTTCCCAAGGAAAACAGAAGCCGCGCTGCAGAGGCAGGTACGGGAGTGTAGCGTTGGGTCAGCTCCAAAGCACCCAGTTCGGGGGTTTCTGTAAATGGCTACAAGAGTGCAAATTGCTTAGCCCTGAAACTACCCTTCCAGTATCGTTGCCCTCTCCTGAAATGCACATGCCCTGAAGGCAACTGAACTGAATGAGACCAGTGGTTCTTTGTACAGGACCGACTTCTCACTCCTTGTGTTTGCCTGTACAGCTCCTTTCTTCTTCCTTCTCTACGTGTAGACTCTCCTCATCGTTATCCCCCTTAGTCTACATTAAACCTTCCTTGGTATCCCAGAGCCTAATGCCTTGCACATAATAATGCTCATTAAATATCCCCGGAATGAGAACATTTAAGCAAAGACTGCTTCCTCTTCATGGTGGGAGCGGCAGTGTCTTTCTGTTGTTCAGATGAGCCAATCAAGACTTAGGTTTCTAACCTCTAGAGGGGTTTTATATAATGGAGATTTGTAAGAGATGTGGTTTTGGAAGCAATGGATCAACCACATGATTGACTGATTGGATGAATGAAGGCATGAATGGTTTTGACCTGTGATTGGGAGTCCTGGAAGTTTTGCTTCATTTTCTATGACACCTGGAAGGGTTTTCCTGATGGCGTATGATTTTTCCTTTCTGTTCCTGTCTCAAATCTAAGATATTGTAGTCATTGTGTCAAAACATCTGACTCTGAAGGAAATTGGTTCTCTTAAAAGATTCACAGCAAGTTTCCAAGTCATACGACAAATGAATGGCTGCCAGGTCTATGCATCAAAAGTCTAGACAGAACTATCTACTTCCTGGAATCATAGATGATACAGGAACCATCTTTTGTTGTTTAAATACATTTATTTATTTATTTATTTTGAGAGAGAGAGAGAGAGAGAGAGAGAGAGAGAGAGAGAGAGGCAGAGAGAGAGAGGGGGACAGAGGATCCAGAGCAGGCTCTGGGGCTGGAACTCATGAACTATAAGATCATGACCTGAGCTGAAGTTAGATGCTTAACTGACTGGACCACCCAGGTGCCCCATTTTTTTTCAGGAACCATCTTTTACAGAAAAGGAAGCAGGGGTGCAAAGGACCCCTCATCTGCGTTCCCATGGGTGGTGGCCGGGGTGGGGCTGGAACTGGCCTGCAGACTCCCTCTCCATGCCCTGGAGTCACTCAGTCATCTTTTTTGTGGGTTTGAGGGCCCAGGAGAGGCAGCAGGACACGGAGGGAAGACGCAGGTCAGAGCCAGAAGTCCTGCTTAGAGGTCGGGCTCTCACATTTTCTAGGGCCAATTGTTGGCCAACTCATCGAGTTCCACTGCAGGTGCTTCCTTGTTTGTATTATGGGTACGGGCCCTTCCTAGAATCACAGGGTTTGTGTGTCACTGGGGTTGTCATGAGGACAAGGAAAAGTCTGCTCCTTCCATATTCCGATCCTACTCCACATGGACTCAACAGACATGATGCTCTGTCCTTTTGGAGCATCGCACCAGGAATCACGTGAAGTTGGTTTGTCCCGCTTGGTGATGCTAACTTGGATCCATTGGTTAAGGTGGTATCCGCTATCTTAATCCATCCACGGTAAGGGGTAAGGTTACTATTTTTCCTTTCTAATTAACTCGTAATTTGGGGGGAGGCTCTTTGAGGCTATGTAAGTATCCCTTTTCCTCATCAGACGTGTATGTATAAGTTTTGTTGCCTGAATCAATTGTTGCTCTGTTGGTGGTAACCTGGTGAAATCTTAACTCAAATGATGTCTTCCACATTTATTAGTTGCCTAAACTGAGCTCTGATAGTATGAACAATGAATAACACAATAGGAGTATACGTAGTTTGTTTGTTGGTTTGTTTTTACTCCCTCAGTAAATATTCATGTCCTGGTTACTGTGGTTAAGCACTGGGGGGACATCAGACACGACATCACTGTCCCTCTCTCTGTGGTTCTCACTGTCTAATGCCAAACATGTGACCATCAACACAAGAGCAAATAGCTAAAAGTAGACAAAATCTGCAAAAAGTGCTATGGGATCATAGGACCAGGGTGTCAGGGAACGCTGTTTACTCTCCGTAAGCGGCATTTACTGAGAAACAAAGAAGGAGGTGGCCTTTGGTGGTGAGGGCATTAGGGGCTGAACAGCACATTCCAGGCAAGGGTTCTCATGGGCAGAGGTTGGGACAGACAGCTTGTAGGGATGCCCCTTCATACCCTTCAGCATCTCTGTTGGCACTCACACAGAACTGAAAGGCTGAGTTCCCCTCCCCAGGAGGGAACCCCCAGTGGTCGGCTTTTCTGGAGGCCTCGCTTGCCCTCCAGCCTCTCATCCCAGATAGACCCAGTCAGAGAGATGTCCTTGTGTCTTGGAGGGAGAAAAAAAGAAAGATCTCCCTAAAAGTATTGGGTCAGACCTCAACAGCCCACAGAAAACAGCCTCCAGAAACTCTGGCCCCGAGATAATGTTCTAGACTGAGGATGTACGGTCAAAAGCTTACCTGGGCGGCCTGAGTCTCGGCTTTCGTCAGCCATGCAGAGGGGAATCCTGCACTTCTCTCTCAAGGATGCTGCTAGAACTAAGTGTGATTACATTTGAAGAGCCCCCTGCTCAGTGCCCCCGCATAACTAACAAGATGCATGTATTAATGGCTGCTTCTCATGATCATTTTATTTCTTTCTCATTTAGAGACAGGGCATATTTTGGGGATTGTTATTAATATGGCAGAACATACCAACAATTAATACAATATAGGATGCCACGAACATGCACAATACAGCAGCACCTAACACATTTTACTTCAATGTAATATTCATTAAGATATCTTTTCGATATAATTTTACATCATATAGAAAGAGAACAAACATAGTTTTTGAACGCTGCTTTGTTTCCAAAAGAGAATTTTAAGATCCAAGCTTGCACTTAGGTTCAGACTATGATTTTTTTGTTGTTGTTTATTTATTTACTTTTGAGAGAGAGAGAGAGAGAGAGAGAGAGCGTGAGTTGGGGGAGGGGCAGAGAGAGAGGGAGACACAGAATCGAAGCAGGCTCCACACTGTCGGCACAGAGTTCGACCCGGGGCTCGAACTCACGAACTGTGAGATCATGACCTGAGCTGAAGTCGGATGTTCAACCGACTGAGCCACCCATGCGCCCCCAGACAATGATTTTTAAGGACTGACAGATATAAAAATTAAAGAGGACCTTTGCCCCTCATTGCTAATTATTAGAGCTGGGCTTTTCATACAAGCCTGAAAATTGGTCCTTGTAATCCCTTCGATACCTGGGACTGAGTGAGGTTGAGCAGGGTCACTAGGTCGTGTGGGGGTCGGGCGCAAGACAAAGCACACATATTGGCTGTGTTCTAGTAACACTCTCTTAGACAATAAATGCGTGTGATCGCGAGAGACGCTTGACCCCGTTCGAATAGTACATTACATGTTCCCAACCTAAGGTGACTGGGTATTTCCAAAGTGATTGCAGTTGTATGGTATTACGATAAGGACATATGCTTTTCAATAAACTGGCTGGAACTCATACATTTAAACGAGGCTTATCCTGCAGAGCCGTTATTGTGGGAGAGGATACCCACATTCTCACAGAGGCGCCATTTCTTAAAATATCCTGGAGCTCGGTTTCTGGAAGGGCTCTGTGATAACATTTAGTTTTTAAACTGCATCAGAATGATCGATGCATCCTCTACTCTATAATTGTATCGTATCCTAAAATAAAAATCAAATTCGATCGCGGATATTATTTTCCTTTCATTGTTCTCCCAAATGGATCCAATTTCTAAATATCAGGATGAGCCATCCAAAGCCTAATGTATCCCGCTTGAGGTTTGTGGGCCCAGGTTCAAGTCTGCATTCCAAGGAGGGCACTCCCTGTCCCGGGACAAGGGCTAAGGAAAGAAGAATCATGGTTGTGCGTCTTGAGAGGACAGACCCAGCGTGTAAGATCATTACACCTGGCATTGATTGAAACTCAAAACCTGGTGAGTCTCCGAGCCAGTGCAAGCCTGACTCACCCAAAAGCCAACCTCTGTACAGAACTACTCCCGAACTTCTCCAACTGCATTACGAGATGTGCCTGAGATAGCACAGCTAAGTAGGGCTAGGTCTTCAACTGCCATTTATCCCAGAGTGCTTTGCAAATATGACTTTTTCATGGGAGCCCGGAAGGTTTGGAAGTACTCCATTGTGTCGCACTATTTTCTGCATTCGCTCGCTCGCCCGTTATTTTCATCGCTTTTCATGAGGCAAGCATAGTGCTAGATCTTGGGACTATCATAGGAATAGCCCTGTCTGTGTGTTTCAAGTGCAATGGAGGGACTGACAAAAATTCATGACATGTTTACCTATATGTACAGTGAGAATTATGGCGAAATGATCCCTTTTTTCTTTTTACCCGATCTTTTTTTTCTGATTTCTTTTTTCTTTTCATCTGATCAGTTTTTCCAGGTTTTCTATAATTACTATGTATTGCTTGCATAATAGGAATAAGCAAGTTTATGTTTTAAAGTGCCCATATCATTTCAGAGGGCAGTTCAACCCATGGTGGAGGGAGTCCTTGACTTGGGTAGTCGAGTGGTGCTCTTTGGCCCAGCCCATTCTTTCTTCTTCTTTTTTTTTTTTTTAAGAGAGAGAAAGAGAACATGAGAAGGGGGGGAGAGAGAGAGAGAGAGAGAGAAAGAATCTCAAGCAGGCTTCACGCTCAGGTCGGAGTCTGATACAGGGCTTGATCCCATGAACCTGGGATCGTGACCTGAGCTGAAATCAAGAGTTGGATGCTCAACGGACAGAGCCACCCAGGCACCCCTGGCCCAGACTATTCTTAGCAGTCCAGGGATCGGCTCCTTCTGGTTGTGCCTCAACACTCTCATGACTTTGTGTGGCCGAGGTCTCCGAGGAGAGCATGAGTCCTAGAAACTGGCCCCAACTCAAGGCAACTATTCACCGTCTTTAAACTAACCAACCGTCTCAAAGGCACCATACCCAGGGCATTAGTGGGGACTCTGGTGTTGAAAGTGACAGAAAGCCCAAATCAAACCTAATACAGAAACATAGGGGGTGGGGTTTGGTTCACAGAACTGGAAGTCGGATGGGCGTGGCCGAACAGTAGCCCCGTCTCTGCTGGGCCTCACTCTTGGCGGTGACCCCCAGCAGCTCCAGAGTCACCACTACCGTTTGTTCTGGTAGAATCTCTTCCCCCTTCTCACTGAGGACCTCTGATTGGGCCCCATGGCCTGAGAATCGGGACACTCTATTATCGGCCCTGCCCGGTTCACTGCCCGGGTCACAGCTGATGCACAAGGGTGGGGGGGGGGAGGGGAAGAGGGGAGCCGGGGGAGGGGGTGCGGGGGGGTGGTACTGCACGGTCACACCAACAGTGCCCTCAGGCACAGCCTCCGAGGACTGTAGCACACTGAGGACGATCTGAGATCAATGGAACTTGTTTGCAGTAGCCCGTTTAGAATTCTCTGGTAGTAAATGACACCGAAACAGAGAGAAGGACAGCAGTGTGCAGACCCTTTTGGTGTTCCTCCCTTTTGCTGGCGATGTGGCCAGAGCTCGGGGGGGCCAGGGGCCAGGCAGCCTGGTCGTCTCTCGGGGCAGGCTGCACTGTTCTGTGGATCCGCTTGGGGCTGTCACCCCGGAGCCACCGGGCCTCCTGGGTGACCTCGCCGCTTGACAAAATATTTAAGCACTCATCTTGAAAGAGGATAGTTGTGCGAGGTTAACAGACCCTGAGCGCTTACAAATCAAACCACCACCCACAAAATCTAGGCTGGGAGCATCACTTGGACTGGTTAGACTTGTCGTTCTGGAAGTGTCCTTGGCTTGCCTCCCTCCCTCATTTCTGCCCCTGTGTTTCTTGAGCGGATGTTGCCGTTCGCTTCTTCAGCCGTCTTATCCTTAGAACAGACTTTGCCCTTTGTTCTGGGGAGAGCACCCGTGTCCCATGGTCAGCTCCGCATTCTCGGGGATACAATCTCCTTTTGCAAATTGACAAACTGCAGTTGTTTGAAAGAAATGCCACCTCACACAGAGGTCAGTGCTGGTGGAGTTTTAACGAGCTATGCTGAGCGCCGAGCGCTCGTTGGAGAGACAGGATGATTCCTTGTTTTTGCTGGTCTATGACTGACTGGGAGGGAGGGGACAGTGCCAGTGAGGGTGTGTTTGCAGCGTCACAAGCCACCGTGTGGTGTGCATTCCTGCCTTGTGTGTTATCTGCAGGGACATCCACTGTATCCGCAAGGTCTCAGGGTGGAAATGAGATCAGTGCACTTAAAATACCAGCTCAGATAGAATAAGAATCGGCAAACAAGGGACGCCTGGGTGGCTCAGTTGGTGAAGCGACCGACTCTCGGTTTTGGCTCACGCCATGATCTCACGGTTCGTGAGTTCGAGCCCCACATGGGACTTCACGCTGACAGTGTAGGGCCTGCTTGGGATTCTCTCTCCCCCTCTCTTTGTCCCTCCCCCGCTTGCTCTCTCTGTCTCTCTCTAAAAATAAATAAACTTAAAAAAAAAAAAAGGCTCAGCCAACAAAACCTATATTGTAGAATCTTGTGCCCTCTATTCACATTCAAATCCCGAAAGTAAAGAGGACAACTTCTTTAATAAAAGTATGAACACACACACACACACACACACACACATACACATCTCTATAGAAAGCTTTCACACAAAATCCTTTCAGTTCAACACTTCTAAGTCTTCCAAAGTTGTCACTGTCCATCTAGAACATCATTTACTCCCGTTTGACGGTCTTGCAGCTTCTAGGCCTTTCCGGGCTGGCAGTGGGAGCCGTACCTCTAAATCAGCTCAGACAAGCTCTGAAAATATGCTTGTTTTCACTCGGTCGCCATTCTCGGCCTGTTTTCCAGCAGACCGCCTCTTTCGATTTCCAGTTCAGTGCCGTAATACAATTCTGCACAACCAAACCCTGACTTACCGCGAGTAGACACAACTACCTACCTCCTAGGAGCAGCACTTCTAGCCCGTGGAAAAGCCATAATAAGTAATAAGTCCTACAGAAAGCTTTATTTCAGTCAGTCAAGTTCACACTGGGCCACGGCACTTAGGGAGAGCTTCTCTGACTCCCCTTGGCTCCCCTCCCTCCCATGCCAGGTTCACCCAACTTCCTATTCCTGTGACGGTGCAGCACCGTGAAAAACCCAATTGGTTTACGGGATATTGGACCTCAGGTGTTCGCAATGAAAGGAACAGCAGTGTTCAGCTCAGAGCAGGGACTGTCTACCCGGGGTTTTAATTAACGGCACACGTCTACCTACAGTCTCTACGTCCCATTTGAATCAAAACGATTATTAGCACTACAGTTAATTTTATAGAGAAACGAAACCCAGAAACTCTTCCGAAGCCAAGTCAAGTGGGAGTTAATTCTGGGCCGCGTGTATGCAAAGTGGGTTTTCCCAGATGAAGCCGCAGTGTGAACCTTTAGAGGGGTGGGTTTTCCATCGCTTTCTCGGTGGGAAAAGTTAAATAGACTGACGTGAGATTTACACAACATTTTGAAACGACAATTAAAACAACAATGGGAGACGTGCCACAGGGCCACGTGTGATTTATTGCCAAATGTTCTCTGCAATAAATAATTGTCACACACACACACGGGAGGGAGGTGGGAAGACCAGCTGTGTGGTGTGACGGGACGGGAAGGCTTAGAAAGGGGGTAGTTTGGTTTGGGGTTCACAGGATTTGAGTTAGAAATTGGGGGGGGGATGGGGTAAGGATGCCCCACGAGTTGTGTCCTCTCCCCTCCTAACCTGTTGGATTCCCCTTTGTGTCCCACAAAACCCAGGACAAGCTGGTCCGCAGTGGGAATTGTTACGTAAATGGATGAAAGAAAGTTTTCCCATGGCTAATTGTTTTCTAAAGTTCAGGCCCCCTTCTTGGTGACAATGCATTCAGAAATTCATGAAATGAAAGAGAACGGGGGGGGGGGGGGGGAGGAGGGGAGACCCCAGGCCCCACTGGGTGCCGAGTACACGGATTTAACCCTCACAAAAGGATGACCCCTTCCTCCTGAGGAGGAAGAAGCACCAAACAGTGTCTCCGTTTTGCAGATGAGGAAACTGAGGCCGAGCAAGCTTGCGTGAGCTGCTGAAGGTTCACAGCGGGAAGAGAAGGTATGGAGAGCGGAGCCCTCAGAAACCAAAGCGGAGTGGGGAATGGCGGGGGGGGGGGGTCTGGCACTTTTCTGGGGATGGGAGAGTGTGAGATGCCACCACTGGCTGGGCCACGGACACGGAAGTTTCCAGTTCTCAGAATTGCTTCTGCCTCCGGTTGGCTCCAGTCTAGGCTACTGATTTTTCTGTCTCCGGGAGCCTCCACCCTGTGAGGGTTTGCTGGTCTGCACTGGGCTGTTGGTTTCCGTGGTCTTTGTTCTGAAAATGAGGCCTGAGCTCAAGTTGTGTGACCAGCTTATGTAGGTATGATATATATATATATATACATATACACACTTGCGCACATATATTTTTATTTATACATTTGTAGTATATGTATGTATATTTATGTACGTATATATGTATGTATATTATATATGTATAATTGTATATGTATGTCTGTTATATATGTATACATAATGTATTTCCATATAGTTATACATGTGTATATATATATATATACATTTATATACACGTCTTTTACTTTATTATAAAGATATGAAAAAAGGTGTTTATTTGAAATCATGTATTACTTGGTATTATTTACTTTTCTGTTACAGAAATGATTTTAATTAAACAAAATAAAAATAAGACTAGCGTGGGGCACCTGGGTGGCTCAAGTGGGTTAAGTGTCCAACTTTGGCTCGGGTTATGATCTCACGGTTCGTGGGCTCCAGGCCCTCATCGGGCTCTGTGCTGACAGGGTGGAGCCTGCTTGGGATTCTCTCTCTCTCTCTCTCTCTCTCTCTCTACCTCTCTCTCTCCCTCTGCCCCTCCTCCACTCGCACTGTCTCCATCTCTCTCAAAATTAAAAAATAAAGCTTTAAAAAAAAGTAAGACTAGCAAACAGTGGTACTTGGTGGTGATTAAAGTAGGACTAAGCAGTCAGTTTAGTGTCTGACTCCAGCTCAGGTCATGATCTCACAGTTTGTGAGTTTGAGCCCCATATCGGGCTCCGGGCTGACAGCTCGGAGCCTGGAGCCTGCTTCGGATTCTGTGTCTCCCTCTCTCTCTGCCCCTCCCCCACTTGTGCTCTGTCTCTGTCTACCAAAAATAAATAAAATGTAAAATAAAATAAAGTAGGACTAAGCAAACAAACACTCTGTGTCGGGAGAACATAATCTTTTCCCAGGGTGCCTTCTGTCATCTGACGCCACGGGTCACCGTAGCCCTCTTCTTCTCTTTCCTGGACGTCTGACTGTTGTGGGCTGGGTTCGGAGGTACTGGGGACACAGCTGGTGACAAGGGCGGGCCATGAGGCCACGCACCCGCCTGGCCGTCAGCTGGTTTCTGTGATCTTCAGGGAACCGAGCTCCCCCAAAGCGGTTCCTGACTCAGTGCAATAGTCTGCACTACACCTGTCTCTCAGGATGGAAGCGTCCCCACGGGGATTCCAGAGAACAAGCTTGGGTTTACTGGCGTGTCCCAACCCGCAGTGTCCCCTCAAGGGCATCTGACTGATAGGACGTTTTCCTTTCTTAGGGACTCACCACTAAGTAGCTAACCCCTTTGTTTCTCCTCAGCCCCCTGGGTCCCGCAGCGTATTTGCTGTGTCTGTAGCTTGGGTTGCTTTTCTCTGATATGTCCGAGGTCCCTCCCTCACCTCCCTCAGTTTTTCCTCAAATGACACCCCAAGTAAGGCCACTGCCTATCACTGCGGCCCTGTTGTATTCCTTTGTCCCAAGCTTGTGTGATTGTCTCAGCATCTGTACATCTGTCTATTTCGTCTGTCTCACAGGGAGATCAGAGCTCTGAGAGGGGGCGCATTCTGCCTGCGGGGCTCACCGTGGTGTCCCCAGGCTCAGAGCGGCGCCTGGGACAGGGCGGCCACTGGCAGAAGGGAAAGCTCTCTGCTCAGCCTTTCTGGTCTCTCCCCTGAGATTAGGACTCCTAATCTGAGATCTTGGGTTTTTTTCTTACCTCGTATTCATTCAGTGAACATGAAGCACCTTCACGCAATACGCGCACCACAGTCAAGGAGGCACTGGCGACACAGCAGTGGGGCAAGGGTCCCCGTCTTCAGGGAGGTTACCTCCGCACGGGCGCATGTGAGAACAGAGGAAAATCGAACGGAACTGTGTTACCACCTTAGCTGTGGCTCCCTCTTCTCACTAGGCAAGATATTTGTTCTCTAATCTTTTCTTTTCCCCCAAACCTGAATGCATTCAGGACGTTCAATTACCAGGCAAAGAGGGCTCAGAGTACGTATATGTTAGAGAAGATGCTTTACATTTTCTTTTCAGTTCGAAATCGGCCTTCCTATCTGCTGGGCTACGTGTCACATCAAATTCCCCTGCAAAGAACCCCCTCCGCCAAATCGCCAGGATTGTAATTTAAAAAAAATAACGGAAGTGTAGGGCGCCTGGGTGGCTCAGTTGGTTGGGCGGCTGTCTTCGGCTCAGGTCATGATCTCACAGTTCTTGAGTTCGAGCCCCGCGTCGGGCTCTGCGCTGACAGCTCGGAGCCTGGAGCCTGCTTCAGATTCTGTGTCTTCCCCTCTCTCTGCCCCTCCCCTGCTCATGCTCTGTGTCTCTCTGTCTCTCAATAATAAATAAACGTTAAAAAAAAAATAACGGTAGTGTAACGTGACCCCCAGTACATTTGTCTGGAGTACATTCTTTAAGAAGTCTGACATGTGCATGCACATGAACACGTAATCATTTAAGTGCAGAAAGCACAAAAATCCACTTCAGCCATTAAACTGGATTTAAAAGGCATCAGGTGGTGAATTAAAGGCTGGAAACCAAACCTTGGGAACCCGAAATGCTGTCCAAATCTCAACTCACAGATCCCTTACACCAAAGAATTCTCAGCAGATGGAAACAAAATTCATAAACTCCGAGCAAGGAGTCTTTAGGGAAGGGGGTGGTTTTTAAATCCCAGGCTCACACACCGAGCTGCTCTGTGAAATCCGCAACACGGACAAAACATACCAAGCCTTTGTTCAGACCGAATGGAGTAATTTTCTCGCCGCCGCAGACATCCGCCCCACGTTCCCGGACCACGTGCACCTGTCAGTTCATTGGGAGAAAAGAAGAAAAGCCTTTAGTGAACTAGCCACATGCCCAGAGGTTACCGAATAAATGTGTCAACCACGTTTCCTTCCAGAATAAAATGCGTCGTTGTTCCGGTCCTTAACATGGTCGAGAACTCCGTGGGGGAAATGATGTGCCTGCCAGAAACATTTGGAGTTTGGAGCTCGGCAGCCGAGAGCTCAGGGTGCACACAAGACACTCACCTGGCTGCCGTTCTCCGTCTCTTACAAAAAGGGGGAAACCACCGGCACAGATTAAGCACGCCTAGAAATCCTCAGAAGCTTCCAAACTTATCTACACTCAGAAAGGCAAAGCAGGCTACCCCAAGCATCTTGGGAGGCAGAGCCCTGAGAGCCCTCCCTCCTGGTTTCCCTTCTCCCAGTCGATCTTCCGTTGTTCTCAATCACCAGCCACCACAGTTTCATCCAGTTGAGAGAGAAATTGCATTCATGCATGGTTGGCCTTTTCCTTTTTTTTTTTTAATTCCCCAGTGAGCAGAATTTCCCAGAGAACAGGATGGTGAGCCCCTGGTTGAGAGGTCAGTGTGCACAAACTGAAAGGCTCAAATGGGAGGCGATTCTGAGCCAGTTTTGCCGTGGAGACAGACTGCCAGGGGGGCTTTCAACGGCTTATACCCAGGAGCCCTATCTTGAGTATATATTTGCATTCAAAAGGTAAGCTTTTGTATTCAGGTAAGGAAATGGGGTGTGTTACTCCTTGGCCTTTGAGACAAATGGAGGAAGGAAGTCAAGATAAAGATTCTGCATTCTTAGATGGTCACTATCCCCAGCCCATCCCAAGCAGAGCTCCCCGCTGCTTTGGACTACGGTTTGGAGGGAATAGGAGACTTTTGCTTTCATTTATTTATTTTCTGAGAGAGGGAAGGAGGGGGGGCGGTGATGAGCAGGAGAGAGGGGCAGAGGGAGAGAGAGAGAATTTTAAGCAGGCTCCATGCTCATTGTGGAGCTGGCCAGCGGACCCGATCTCACCCATGACCCTGAGATCACGACCTGAGCCGAAATCAAGAGTCTGTTGGCTCAACCCACTGAGCCACCCAGGCGCCCTGATTCCCTTCCTTTTTTTTTTTTTTTTTAATGTTTATTTTTGAGAGAGAGAGAGAGAGAGAGGGAGAGAGAAAGAGAGAGAAGGAGAGAGAGACCTGGGGAGGGGCAGAGAGAGAGAGAAAGGGAGACCATAGAATCTGAACCAGACTCCGAGCTGTCAGCACAGAGCCCACATGGGGCTCGAACTCACGAATGGCGAGATCGAGACCTGAGTCAGATGCTTCATCCACTGAGCCACCCAGGCGCCCCTCCACTTCTTTTGAATGAGTGAGAAATTCTTGCTTATAAAATCCTTTTATGCAGGGAAGTCCCTCTTGTGGACTCCTACGACCTTAAATGTGTTGGTTTTTTTTTTTTTTAATTTTGTTTTTTAAATTTTTTGCTTTTGTGTTTTCATTTTCCAAAAACAAATACTAGGGCGAGAAACTTCGATGCCAACCCCAGTTCTCATCTGTAGCAGGACTCTAACAGAGTGTCACTGTCAGAGACAGGGGGGGCAGAAGGACAAGCTGATGAGGGGACCCTGAAGCCATGAGGTGGGATTAGGTGGGGAGCTAGGTCTGGATTCTTCCATTCATTCTGAGGATACCCCACAGTCAGCACTCCTGTGCCTGGAGCTGAACGGGGTAAAGGGGGCGAAGGAACACCCAAGATCGACCATAACTTACCGAATGAGAGGATTTCAGATTGCGCTAGGTGCCAGGAAGGAAATTAGCAGGGGACGGAGATTAATGAACACAAGGAATCAACTTTATGGCAACAGAAATGAAACCTGAGAGGACAGGTCTGCCACGTGAGGAGGGAATTTCAAGAGGACAATGGCCTGTTAAGGAGGCAGCGACCCTGGACCCTGGGAGTTGGGGTGAGAGGAGCTGGTGCGCTCACAAACATGAATGAGAGCGGAGGGAATGGGGAGCCTCGGTGTTGGGGGGCCAAGGCTGTGAGAGACACCACAGGGTCTCATGGCCTGAGGTGCAACATTTTTAATTTTGTCATAGTACAAAATTAATGTCGGTGGGAAATCACTGAATGGTTTTGAGCAGTGGAATGATACTACGCACAGTTGGTTTTGCAAAGGTCTCCTTTGGCTGCTTAACGGGAATGAATTGAGGGGGGAGCAGAATGGAGCAGGCGTTCAGAGGCTACGGCTCAGAAGTAGGATTCCAAAATGTAACAAAAGTATCTCCTTTCTTTCTTTCTTTCTTAAATGTTTATTTACTCTGGAGACAGAGACAGAGCATGAGTGGGGGAGGGGCAGAGAGAGAGGGAGACACGGAATCCGAAGCAGGCTCCAGGCTCCGAGCTGTCAGCACAGAGCCCGATGCGGGGCTCGAACTCACGGACCGCGAGATCGTGACCTGAGCCGAAGTCGGACGCTCAACCGACTACCATTTAGTAACTTTTGGAGGGTACAGGTTAAAAAGGCAGATACCTGGGCCCACTCCTTGGGATTCTGACTCAGGATGTCTGGAGTGGTACTCAGGAATTTGCTTTGTATTGAGAACCTCAAGGGATTCAAATACAATGTTTCAGGGGCACGTTTTGAGAAACAAAGGGTTGGAGCCGGCCCTTTGATCCTGCCTCTTGCTGGAATAATGTGACCATCTTTTAAGTCTTATTGGTTGCATTCCAACTGAGGCAACAGTCTGGATGGGCCAGGCTGTGGCTTAGGGCAAAATAATCCCCCAGATGGGGGTCATTTACAAGGGCAGAGTTCATCCCCTGGCGTTTGTATATCCACTCTGTGTTGGGGGTGGAGGGCTCTGTTCTACGTTGTCCTCATTCGGGAATCTGAGGGCCGCTCCGCCTTCTGGAACTTTGCTGGCTGCCACGTTTGAGGAAAGAGAAGATGAAAAATCTGGGACCAGCTCCTCCCTCCTCTAACATAGTCACTTCCATTCATGGTTCATTGGCCACAACTAATGCTAGGGGATGTGAACAGGCAGTCCTCTTGTGAGCAGGAAGGAGGGAGAAGCAAATGGATGTTGGAACCAGTGGCAGCGGTCTGCCCCAGAGGACCCAGGATGCCGAGAATCAGGTCGGTAAAAATGGTCCCTAAGTTCCTGAGGAATACTGGGCAGCCACGGACAGCAGAGTTACCAAAATAACACGAAAACAGTGATAAGTCTTTCCAAAATTGCTAGAAGCTTCCTGAGAGAAATTTCTTAATCTCTATTAAGTATTTTATATCTGCTGTGGTTAAATTGAGAAAGAGGTCATGCACATTAATAGGAAATCTAATTAAGGTTTCTTTAAATATCTAATAGTTTTTGAGGCCAGGGGCCCTGCAAAGGAATCATAGAGTAGATGGCGACCACGTCATGTGACGGAATTGTTAGCGGTGCGTGGTCCCACCGTTCCCTGGCCCTGGTACTTAGTGAGGGTGGTGGAGCTCTCGTCTCCCTGTTCTGGCTCCACTGGTCAGTTCACCTGCTCCGCAGCCCTGCCTGAGTCCCACCTCCTCCTTGCTCGGCACCAGTTTCCTCCTCTATAAAATACGATAGAGAGGGCTAGTTGATCAGTGACGTCCCTCTCAGAAGAACCAAGAAGCTTCAGGCCTGATGGGATCAAAAGCGAGAACTAATCTGGACTCACTCACTGCACGGAAGAATCACAATCCAGCCTACGTAATTGGGTTTGAAAGTTCCGGGGAACGTCCCGCAACACAATTTACCTCCCGCAAAGGAGCAAAAGTGGCTCCCCACCCTGCTAGATGCTAATAACTCATCACGGACTGAGTGCTTTATGGACATGGATTTGCATTTCACTCTTCCCACTGACTGGATGGGTGCCTTGGAGAAGTTGCTCAAGCCTCAGATCTCTTATCGGCAAAGCAGATTCTAATTTACTTCTAACGTTCTTGTGAGAATGAAATGAGAGAACGTGACAAAGGGCTTAGCATCGCATCGAAGGCATACTAATGGTTGTCTCATGAATGGGGAATGAATAAAGTGCCCAATAAAGTGAACGACTCCGTCATTATCATTATCACGGCTTTGTACATTGGTGTGCACTTGGCCACGTTCAGTTCTGTCACCTTCTGACACCATGACATGTTTCTGGAGATTCCTTCCATTCAGAGAAGAATCTTTTTATAGGCTTCATTCCTTTCCCCCACTAGAGGCTGGTGCAGACAATGCCAGTAAGTGAAGTATTTGGCCCCCATCAGGCCTTGCCTGCCATCTCACTTGCCATGACAACATGAACCCCACCTTCTCTGAATTTTCATAACCCTGCGCTTCATCCTAATGTTCCGAACACAGCTCTCGGTGCTGCCACGAAGCCCTGAGGCCAAGGGAACACCCGCGCCAGATGACTTTCCTTCTGTTTTGCAGGTGAGGGAATGGAGGCAAAGTTTTAGGCAGACGGGTCTCAGTTATCGGAGGAAGGGGTCTCACAAGGCTGCCGAGGCCCATCTCTCTTTGGCTTTTCCTTCTGCTGGGTTTCTGCCAAAGCAAGAGAGTGTGAACTACACATATGAGAGAAACCCTCCATGCAGGTGACTTTGTTCAGAGCCAGACACACAACCACAGAGCCTGTCTTTCATCGCGTCACTCTCGGACAGCTGTGTAGAAGCCGATAGAACTCTCGGTCACCTTACAGGGCTAAGTGGACAAGGCAGGTGCCACATTTTCAAAACTGTGGTGAGAGTAATCATCCTTTCTGAGTGAAGGATCTCTTCAGTTTTTCTGGAGCATCCTTAACCTTCTAATTCCTCCCCTGGCGCATCTTCTGGCCAGAACACTCCATGTACCTCCCCAAGGACGGCAGAAGGGAACCATGCTGATTCACCAAATCGCCTAAATGTGTTCCCTGATTGTTGAATTACGGGCAGACATTTATCTCTGTTTATCCCTTCTGAAAGTCCTTGGTCAGAAAAGACAGGACGTACCTTCAAAACACAGCACACCCAGAACTGAAAGAATGCCATTCTGAACAGCGTTGTCTCTTTGAACGTAGCAGGCTGTGTGTTGTTATTCATAATGCAACAGCTGAAGTCTTTTTCTAAATTTTATTGGTTACCGTTTTGGTAAGAGTGAAAACTGCAGAAATTCTGACTGAGACATGTTTGTATATACAGACAGCAGATGAAATTATCAAGATGAATTTAAGAGCACTTTGGTTTTAAAGTACAACACTCAGTCTGCCTTTTTCTGTCTTGAGCTGGAATTGCAGTGTTGAGTTCACGCCCCTTCCTGCCACTTACTTCCTCTGGGATCTCGGTTAAGGGGCTTAACCTCCATGGAACTGACGTGCTTCACCTGCACAATGGAACAATAACGACCACCTTGGGTTCATCTGAGAACACTTTGGAGTAACTAGCACAGGACTGAACAGTGATAGGTTAAAAAAAAAATCCAGTCGACACTTACGAAGCATCTACTATATATTCTAGGCGGCTGTGCTGTGCCCTGGCCAACTCTGGGATCACAGTTCACATTATACTCTTTGGAGATTTATGAATTAATAGGGCAGTCTTTTTTTTTTTTTTTTTAGCCCGGCAGAAAATCAAATGTTTTGAGGAAGGTATACCTTATAACAATTTACACAAAGGCACCATTTAGGCTGGCAAAGGCTGGGCCAGTGGGCAGGACAAAAAGTTACTATGTAATGGGAGAAGGCAACATCGAAACTCAAAAATCTCGCTGGTTGATGGTTGTGTTGAATCTCGAAAAAGCAGGAGTCCGCGAAGTCAAGGAGGAAGGGAAAGGCATTCCTCACAGAATTAAAAACTACTGAAACTCAGCAGTAGTGATTTTAAAAGATGGGTATAAATTCCATGATATTTCTTCCTTTAAAAGATGAATCCTTTTAATCCTAATCCTAATCCTAATCCTCCTCTCTAGGAGTGTGGGTTGTATTTAGTGACACGCTTTTAGTCAATTGAATATGGTGGAGGTGTGTGTGACTTCAGATATTGGGTATCAGCAGATATTGGATCATAAAACGTATCGTGGCTTCCTCCTTGCTGTCCCTGTTCGGTCACTCCCTGTAGAGGAACCCAGACGCCATGTTGTAAGGACTCTTGGCAACATCACGTGATTCATCTTGGACTTTTGGATTCTCCAGCCCCAGTCAAGCCTCCAGCTGATGCAGCCCCAAATGACATTTTGTCTGGAGCCTAATGAGATACCCTGAGCCGGAAGCATCTGACTAAGCCACTCCAGGATTCCTGACCCACAGAGAGTGAGCTAATAAATACTTGTTGTTATAAGTTGCTCAGCTTTGGGGAAATTTATTTTGCAGAACAGATCACTACCACACTGGCAAAAACTCCCAATGGAAACTTCCTCTGATTGGAGACTGGGGCTTGAGTGGTTGGAATCTGGGGGCCTGGAGACAGAGAAAAGGGGGTCTGAAAAGTAAACACCCCACATTCTCTTAGAAGAAGTTAGGATTTATCCTATCAGCAATATATTCAAGCTGGAGGATGTTTTCACCCAGAGAAGTGACATGATCAGAGCTGATTATGGTATCTTTGGGATGAAGCGGGATGGGAAGGGAGATTGGCTGGCAGCTGAGGGTCCTCCAGTTAGGAGGTTAGAGGAACAGTAGTTCAGGTACAAAGATGAGAGCCTGGGTTAAGACAACGGCAGAGGGGGTGGATTCCGGGAGGACTGTCTTAAAATTCGGTGGTTCTCAGAAACAACCAGTATTTGGGGCCATCTTGTGAAATTATGCTTCACCCTGCATTGTGCGTGGGGAAAAGTATGCTGAGCTATATTCCTACTAACATTATCATCACACACACACACACATACACACACACACACACACACACATGCACGCACACATGAGATAACTTCTCATGCTCTAACAGAATCAGCACTTTGTGAAACGGACTTTAAATTAGGAAGTCTCTCACGCTTAGGATTTAATAGTAAGCCTCTGAAATAGTCCGTTATAGAAACTCTAATTTCAAGAACAAAAAGGAAATAAGGGGCCCCCACCTTCTATGAAAGGAACCAAAAGGCTCGCATTTGTTCACTATTCTAATGAGGCTACACGGGATTAGACTGAATTATGGTGGGATGCAGATTACATGTGGTTTTCAAATGTTGGAAGATTCAACAGGATCCATGACTAAAACAGCATGGGCAGTGATGTTAAATTAGCTAAGAAGTGTTCTTCTTCCAAAAAAAAAACTGGTTTCCTTAGAAAAATGACACAATTTTTGGTATTTCAATAGCTCTAGAAAGAGATGGATATATAAATGCTAAGCCATGAATATTTCAAATGGCCACATTTCTTCCCTAATGGTTAGGGAATATAAGAATATATATGTGTGTGTGTGTGTGTGTGTGTATTTTATATATATATATATATATATATAACATATATGATATATATATAACTATAAATGTTATATATATATATATAACATTTATAGTTAACATATATATATAACATTTATAGTATATATATATAGTATATATATAGTTATAACA